>NC_142052.1:38083819-38383819 GCF_982192425.1 Myodes glareolus | reverse complement strand
AGGAATGAATATGATAGATTCTTGGTGAGAACTGAAAGTGTTTCCAAGGACTTGTGTGGGCCTCTGAGGCACAGACGGTCTGGGTGATGTAAAATTCCGACCAAGGAATCCTGAGGATGAGGAGAGGCTGGCAGAGAAGCAGCATGTGTGGGCAGCACGCAGATAGCAAAAAATTAGAGAGGAGGAACAGTTATTGACTTCCTGGAACAGTGTATATTAAAAGGGCGCGAGAACTCAGTGTCCTAGGTGTGGCAGTTCCTCTTTCTGCCATTGGCGGTCATGTCAATGAAAAGCCAGAGCCAAGAGATGAAGAAGCCAAACTGTCTCTTGCCTACAGTGACTGCCAGTCAAACTCTGGCCATTGCTAGAGCAGAGATGTATCTTAACTAAATGCAGATTGATTAATATCTCAGAAGGTTGTGGTCTACTGTGTAGTTTGAGGTGGCTGTGAAAGTGTGTAGTATTTAAGAGGATGCAGTGAAGCCATGGAGCCTGAAGAGGTTGCTGTCAAGTAAGCTCTTTTTTTTAACAAAACAATTGCAAATGGCCAGGAGAGACAATAATAAAATTAGACAATGCTATGAGTCTACTCATTATATTTATTTATTCTGGAAGGTAAATTGATAATTTAAAAGTAAAACTGCATTAACAAATAATTTTTCATAAGAACAGTTCAAGTTTGTCTATGTGTACACTTCCCATATTATATAAAATGTTGAGGAACATATTGGAGAAAGTAAAATGTCTAGAACTATATAAGAGTTGGCCTTGGCCTTGCCCACCTATTTTGTCTTTTCAAAGATTGTAACTTTTATGTCTGTGGTCGATGTCTAAACATGGCAGCTAGGCTGTCTTCCTTGACAGAGGCTGGACTCTCTTGGTGATGTTGCCTTTATCCCCTCTTATGTGAACATATGCATTACTTGTTACCTTGAAATATTCTACCTTAAAACACCAAGTATTAAAATCTAACTTGATATGGGGTCAGTTTACCCATAGACAAATATTTGGGAGAAAGATACACTCCCTTCTTCTACACACCCTGATCCCAGGTAATTTCCAAAACAAATAGAGCCAGCATCTCAGAAGCTAATATGGTATTATTGCTGTCTTCTTTATTTACAATGTATATAATAAATAATTTAACACTGTAAATGTACAAATGTAAATAACACATGTATACAGTAGAAGGGGGGATAGAGAGAGGCAATAGACACTTTATTGTTTACATAATAAACAACATTAGCAAAACCCTCCAAAATTATGTTTTTAAAACATTAAAGGCACTTTAATTATATTTATACACTTATTTGTGTGTGTGTGTGTGTGTGTGTGTGTAATTGTGTGGTGTGTGTGTGAGAGAGAGATAGAGGTAGATAGATAGATAGATAGATAGATAGATAGATAGATAGACAGATAGATAGACAGAGAGAGAGAAAGAGAGAGAGAGAGAGAGAGAGAGAGAGAGAGCAAACACGTACACAGTTGTCATTTGTATACTTGTGGAAAGTAGACGACAGCTTGCAGGAATTGGTTGCAGGAACTGGGTCTCACCTTCTACCATGTGGCTTTCCTGAACTCAAAATTACATTACTCTTGTTTCCAAACTCCCTAGCGTATTTAACCCTTGCTAGCCTTGAAACACACTTTTAGAAACTTTAGTATCTTGTGCCGGAGATAAAATATTGACCACGGGGGGAAAATATCAGTAAGGAAAGATTTTCTAGCAATATTTATTGAATTCTTATGAGACCTCGTCTGTTATTTTAGATATGTTTTGAACTTTTTTCTAAAATATACTTCATAATTAGCTTTTTAAGTTAGCAAATGTAAGAGAAGTATTAATAAGATTATTATTTTAGTTAAAAATACTTGGTTCTTGAACTCAGTTTTTCTGAAATTGAGAGAAAATATGCTTAAAAACAGAAGAAATATTTAGAAGCAATATTTATTATTGTGTTTTAGATGTATGTCAATATGGAAGTGATTCTGTCAGCATAAATTTTGAAGTCTTCATTGATAAATTGTTAGCGTTCTCATGAAAACATTAAAATTGACATTATAACATCACTCTACTTAATGAAAAGGGAACACTAAACAAAAATAAAAAACACTGTTCACCAAACTCTGTCTGATGTGACTATCATATCAACTGTTGTTCCAAAGTTAAAATACAAGATAACACTTTGTGAATTTAACTGAATTCTAAATACTAACTTCAGCTGTCTCCTTGACACAGACCTAGAGTCACCTGGATAGAGGAAAATTCAGTTGATTATTGCCTTTGTAAGACTGGGCTGGGACACGGATCTTTGGACTTTCTTGATCACTAACTGAAGTAGAAGGGTTTTGCCTACTGTGAGTGTACAATTCCTAGCATGCGGGTCTTGGCTATTTAAGAAACATAGCTTAAGTTTCTCAATGATGTCTACTTCAGTTTTGCGTCCAAATTTCTGCCTTGAACTCCTAACTAAGGCTTCCCTCATGATTAACTCTAATGTCTAAGAGGAAATAAGCCCTTTAAACCTATTCTTTATTCTCCAGATTTCTTACAGTCAAGGTGTTTGTCACAGCAACAGAAAGTAAATAGAACACATGGCTGAGTTTATTTTGAATAGAAATTTTATTTAGTAAGTCATTGTAATGTTTAGAGTTCTTCACCACACCTCTATTGATAGTCCTAAAATTCTGTTTTTATGTTATTACAAGGTACTTAGTAATCATATATATGTTTGTATAGTTCAAAATTATCTTCTATGAAAGTGAAAATGTTCCATATTTAAGGAGGATATTAAAGTTCTGTACAAAATAAAATCATAGGCGACAGAGTTGGAGGACGCCTTTTGCCAAACTTTTCATTTTTATTTTCCTGCCTTGTGCTCCACCTCCTGACATGGGCACTGGGCCTTCAGTCAATGAGGCTTAGGAGGGATTTCTTAGATGAAAAAGAGATCTGTGCATTAACTTTAATTTTATCTCTAGTGTTCGCTGATCCCTAGGACAAATATTAAATCCATGGGAGAAGTCAACCCTATGAAAAGAAAGCCCTTCTAAATTATATTATGTACTCATGCCATTTTTAATAAGGCTGTGTGAAAAATTAGAAAGCCATCATATTACAGAGTGACAGACATGTTTAGAATAGTCTGCTTAGGCGATTCGGTTTAAATCGGCAGTGGGTGTTTGAATTTAGGTGCTGCCTTGAAATCACAGGCAAAGTTTATATTCAGTGTAAATACAACATATAGAAGACAGCACGGACTTGGTGTAAGTGTTTTGCCTTAACCATTTCTTGGCAGCAAATAACAAGGCAGGGTTCAACAACGGTCAGGACCTCCTCCCTTCACGGGACACTCTACACCGTGGTATTGTTTGCATACAACTTCAAACAAAATTTATTGCCATTTTGTATTAAAATTGATATAGGCACACTTGACATTTATGAATTACCACTTTGGAAGGGAACATTTGAACATTGGCCCTTTTTTTTTCAATCTTACTGCTTGATTTTTCTTTTTGCAGACCTCTGATGAAACCAGCATTTAACAGAGAGAGATGGAAATGAAGAAGCTCAAGGGGTGTTTATTTACTGTCAAGTTTTCCGAAGGGTTCAGAAATTTGTATGTGTGTGAAAACGTCAGGGGTAGTCATGTGTGTTCTCCATGGGTTTCACTTATTTATTACATCAGAAGCAGCCTTCTGAAAACAGCTCTTCTTGAGATAGAGTCACGAGGAGAGCACAGCCTCCGCTTCCTAGATTTAGCAGTAGTAGGCTTACTTCCTAATAGCTACAACCTCCTTTGTTACTGCCATCCCAGGCAGGTGTGTCAATATGAGGGGCTTGTTAACAGTTGGGAACCACAATGCTTCCTTTGACTTGTGTGTGGTTTGATGTGTGGTCGATACGTCTACTTTGAATGCACTCACAGCAGCTGTGTCTTCTTTCCTGTCACCTCTAGAGAACTCTCAATGGGATGTTCAACCTCTCTGGTTACTATTTATAATCCCTGTTTAGACTTACTCGGTATCATTATCATTGCATTCTAAAGCTGTGTCCATACTCAACAGCTCTAATTGCACTGACTAATACCAATAGGAAGAGTCATATAACATCGGAGAAAAACAGATTGTTTATTCTTGCTACCAAGGAAGTACAATGTAATGAGTTTGCCAAAGTGTAGTGTTGGGTTTCTAACATGGAAATCATAGTCAATGTATGGATAAAGTGAGACTCAAGAGATCTGATTTCTTAGTTTCCTACTGAAATTTCTCTAATTTGCTTCCTTAAAATAATGACATTTGCTATATAAAGACTTTGTGTTGGAATTCAATTTAAATTCATAAAAATTTTATAAAACATCAATAAATATTTAGAGCAAAAAACCTCAATCAAATGATAGATAAATGTATTAGAGTAGAAAATCCAGATTCTCATATCCAATCTGTCAAGTGTTTATTTGTCTTCTATAGTTAAATAATAATGAAAATCATTTAATAAGGAATTCAGTGTTGAAAACATTAATGGGGTTAAGCCATGCACTACTTTCCAAAGATAATGAGGTACCATGTAGGCAAATCTTGCAGAACCTATCTTGTCTTTATCTGGGTTGGCACATGTGTCTGTTTAGTATCAAGAGTGTTTTCAAATAAATGGTTATAGCCAATTGTTTTATAATCAATCTAATGCAATTGAAAGATTCCATTCGATTTATTTATATTGTCAATAGTTACCCATATTTTAATTAATTTTTATTTTAAATATTGCTATTAATTTTGGTGCTTCACAGTTCATAGTACTATATAGATTTGGGATGGTAGATATTGTTTTTCATAAATATTCATGTGTGATAAATTTGATATGTGCGATATTGGATTTTCATAACTAACTTCTAGAAATCCATTCCTATAGTTCTATATTTTAAGCTGATGTTTCTGAGAGAGATAAATGAGGTATTAGATGCCATTATATTGAAACTGGATCACGTTTCTATGGTTCACCAATAAAGTCTCAATTTTCTGTACATTTTTATAAAGCCTGGCTAGATGTTCCTTCTCGATATATCTAAGGAACTCAAGTTTCAGAGTTTTGCTAACAAAGAGCAGGGTTATTCTCAGTAACTCTTTAGGCAGCCGGTAACAAATTCATCTTTTGATTTCTAGTCTATGAAATGAATTTCTGAAGAGACATGTTTTCAAACACACTGGCAGAAACAGAAACATGAAGGAGGTCTATGGAGTGGCGCTTAGGAAACAGCTCCCTGCTCTTTCAAATTTAATCGTAAGAACATTTACTGCTCTCCCTTCTCAGGGTTTTAGACCACAGGCAGCCCGTTCAGTCATCCTTCCTAGAGAATACACACTTTAGTCGTGCTTTGTTTTATTTTCTTTATTTATGTTTTCACCTGGTGACTTTAAACTGTGTAAACTTATGGAGTTAGGGTGGCACCTTTATCCTTTCATGTATATTAGAAACATCTTGCTTTGAGCCATGCAAATCTTTTAGAGAAAAGATTATAGATAAAAGACCAAATCTTTTAAGGGCGCTTTTCTATCAGCTCCATTCACCCCAAAATTTAAAAGCACAGCCGCATTTGAGGAGTAACGGACTGAAAGAAGATAGAAAGGTAACCTAAGAAGTCCCTGCCCTGAAAAATTCTTCCACTTGGGAGGTAAAACGTTACTGCTGTATTTTATAAAAAGACGATGGTTAATTAATAGCACTTACTACATAAGATATAACTCCTAAAAAAGCAAGGAAATTGTAATAAAGTAAATCTCATTTGGATCATACTCTCAAAGGTGGTGATCCTTGAGAACATGTTTCCTGCCACTAGGGGGCGATTTTATATTATACATTTCCTCACGTTTCAGTTTCAATTTCAACCTCCCAGACGCCAGCCTAGAATCATTAGCAGAGAGGGAGAATTTCGACAGCACAACCCTGTTGCCTAATGTCAGTGATGGCCTTAACTCTGTTTCAGTAATGAACAAGTCTTGAGCGCCAACTGAGGAAACCAATCCAACAGTCTTTGGAATTTTCAGAATTTTTTTTTTTCTAAGAAGGAGAGGAGGATAACGTTTTCATGAAAAAAAAGGACATTTAATCGAAGCAAAGTCTTTTGACAGTGACTTAATTTGGATTACTTAGAGATGTGCTTCAATGCTATAAAGGAGTTATAAAATGCTTATAGGCACACTTGGACTGATCATTTTCTTCTATAAAGTGTAACACTAGTTGGTAAAGTTTTTTGGCCCTGAGTGACGTGGTAGTGACGTGTTTTAAACGCCGATATCACAAGCCGTCTCCTTGCAACTGGAACCAAAGAGGAGGAGATGCACAATGACCCTATTCAAAGAACCTTTTTATTATACATTCACGATTTAAATTTCTTTCTGTGTTGCCTAGGATTTGGGAGCAACAGATCTATGGCTGCCAAAGCTCCAGCTTCTCAGAGGTACTGTGCCTCTTGGATAAATCCCCTGCCTCTCATCCAAAGAAGAAAAACCCTTGAGATCATAGAATTTCATCACTATTATCAATATATCCTCACCTGTTCCCTAATTATCATCATCATCATCATCATCATTATTATTATTATTATTATTAGCTGCACAGCATCTCTAATAAAGAATAAACGGGCTTTCCTCATAGTCACATGAAATAGAGGGATCATATCTGAGCACTTCCTACACACATGCACACGGAGGAGTACACACTTGCAGACACACATGAGTCAGAAGAAGGAAAGGTTCATGTGTGCAAATCCTGCGTTTTTGCACTCATACCATCATAAGACGCTGCAATTTCCTTTATCCCCAGTGAAAAGCTTAGTAAAAGCTAACTCATTCTTAATAACCATCTTTGTTTCAGTGAAATCAGTTCACTGTTTCCTTCTGGCCAAAATCTATTCAAAAAGTTATCAATGAGAAAGTAGTGTGATTTCTTAGTTTTATATTTATACACCCAGGCAAACACAGGTTTTAACTTTCAAGTCGCTCATTTTTTATTTAAAAATGACTGGTTGCCAAAAGACAAGTCAATAGCTTGGTTATACACAAACGTTTAATGCTGACAGATTAACATCTTGCTCATTGCAGGCAAGATTTAAAGGGATGACTGTTGAACATTATTTTACTGACTGTGTTTAGAGAGAAAATTATCATGGAAACATCACTGAGTTGGGAGTAGACTTTAGACATCAAAATTATTGTTCATTGTGGGAAAAGCAATCAGAGAGAAAGTTATCATTTCCTTATTTGTTCATTTTTTTTAGCATGGTAGGAGTTTGGAAAACCTGTCAAGTCCTTCTGCTGATAACAGTGTCACTTGTGCATAAAACATATTCGTCTGTGTCTTGTCTGCCTACAGATGAGAAAGAAAACATGCATAAAATGTTTACTGTGAATGAAATTAGTGGCCATTGTTTTTAAAGCTAAAAAATAAATAAAAACCAAGAGAAATAGGAATAATTCACGGACGTTGAAACATTGCAAGTCAATTTTATTGCATTTATTACATGCATGTGTAATATGATTAGTTAAAAAAAATGAAGATACATAATCTTGTCAACAAAAATGTTTCATATAGACAACTGAAGCAATACTTTTACTCAAATAAACTTTAATTCATTCAAGTGTAATAGTTATTTATAAAGGATTATTTTAAAGGGATTATCTAAAAAATTAGCAGGAAGATTACTTAATTATCATTCGTTCTGAATATTTATAAGCAAAAGGATTGCACAATCTCATTACAAGCTCTTTGAATCTAAGGTCTTGCTTACTTCCCATTATATACATAAAACCTTAACAAGAACCTGTCATAACATACATATTCACAAAGAATTAGTAGATGTGACTGTGAAGATCTTAGTGGTAAACTTCTCAAGTCTCTGAGATAGAAATAACAAGTTTTAATCTGTTAATGATTTGATTTATTTTATTTCATGCATATGATTTTTTTGCAAGCCTATCTGCATGTAAAATCCAATTCATGCAATGCCCAGGCATGCTAGAATCCACCAAAGTGGGAGCTGTCATGTGGGTGCTAGGAACAATTCTGGGCACTCTGTGAGAGTAGTTAGTGAGGGCCATCTCTCAAGCCCCAGTAATCTGTCAGGTTTCAAGATAGCATAGCCTGTGGATTTTCCAAAAATGGAATGAAGTCCCAAATTTTTTAAAGTGAAAAGCAAACTTGAATACTCTGGACACTGGCATTATTCGAAGTCTAAAACCTTCCAGAAACGACATTCTTAATGTTTAATGTAGTTCAGAAATAGAAGTAAAGAAGTTAGTGGTAATGATTTCCCAAGAAAATGGATCCTCACAAACGCTGCCAAGTATGGATCTATTGAATGTATAAAAGCCACAGCAACCTTTGAAGAATCCGGCAGCATTACCGTCCCCTGAGCTTCGGTGCTGTGCTGTCTACAGAAAATACTTGTGCTCACCCAGTGCTTGTAACTATGACAGTTTTTAACATACTTACTAAGACAAAACTATGCCAGTTAAAGACATCTGCAAATCAAATGGAGCAAAAGTAAGTTTGACTCGTAGAGCAGATTAGATTACTCATTGATTTCAACTTTAGGGATTTCAGGTGTTAAATACAGTAAGGCTCACACAGATAAACAGGTACATGTACAAAGCTGCCTGAAATGAGTTTAGCCTAATCCATTGGAGTCCGAATGAGAAGGTCTTTGTTTCTAGTAACTGAACTTGGTATGTTTCATTATCATTTAGCATTACAATTCAACTATACTGTTGGACAATTATGGTGTATATCCTATTTATTTTTAAAAGATCTGAT
Source organism: Myodes glareolus (assembly GCF_982192425.1). NCBI lineage: Eukaryota > Metazoa > Chordata > Mammalia > Rodentia > Cricetidae > Myodes > Myodes glareolus. The sequence goes on along the minus strand of NC_142052.1, from coordinate 38,375,010 downwards.
TTTGTGAATTAAGCAAAGATTATCCAGAAATCAACATCTGGACTTAATATATCAATTTTAAACGATTTGATTTATGTCTATATTTATGTGCATGAGCCTGCATAGGTATTTTGTGCACTGTGTGCTCACAGACCTAGAGGATGACACATGATTCTCTGGGACTGGAGATACAGGCAATTGCAAGTCACCCTATTGGTGTTGGGGACTGACCTTGAATCTTATGAAAGAGCAGGGAGGGCTCATAACTGTTGAGCCGTATCTCCAGGTTTATTATACTTTGATTTCAATAGTTTATTTTAGAAATATTATGGTATGCGTTTTTTGTATTATAAAGTTAACTACTTCTGCTATTCATAGAAATATTGGAAACAGAGAATGATGTACATAATTTTTGTGAGATTTGTATGCAAATGTTCTGAGATAATTTCAAACTATGGCTGTAAATCCAGATATTAGTTCAAATTCAGCAATTCATACAAAGTGGTGATGATAATTTATCTTGCTTTTCATATTGCCTGTTTATAGTAGCAACCTTTAACTTTAGTTTTTGTATGTGAGCATTTTGCCTTCATATACATCTGTGTATAATTTGCGTTGTAGTTCCCACACGGGTCAGAGAGTAGGATTCTGTGAAATCAAAGTTAACAAACATTGCGAGCCATCGTGTCAGTGTTAAGAATTGAATCCATGGGGGCTGGAGAGATGGCTCGGAGGTTAAGAGCATTGCCTGCTCTTCCAAAGGTCCTGAGTTCAATTCCCAGCAACCATATGATGGCTCACAACCATCCGTAATGAGGTCTGGTGCCCACTTCTGGCCTGCAGACATACACACAGACAGAATATTGTATACATAATAAATATATAAATATTTTTTTAAAAAAGAATTGAACCCAGATTCTTCCTAAGAGCAATCAGTGTTCTTCACTGTTGATCTATCTCTCTAACTCCTTATGTGTGACATTAAACAAATGACTAAGAAAACCTTCAAATTTTAAAATACTGAAGATCAGCTTCTGGTATATGCTAGAATTTAAAGATTGATTCAGACTAAGTACACTGTGAAAACTGAGATCTGAATGGCCCCTTCAACATTTACCTAAGATTATTGAAGAGCATACTAAATTCTGAGATAGGAATAAAGAAAAAAACCAACATGATTGAGAAAGAACTAAGGTAAGACATGCAGGTGAAATTTGTAAGGTCAGAGGTCATCACAAAGTTTAATAGAGGAAGCAAAGCTAGACGGAGGGCAAGGATATGGAAGGTAGAGTTAACACAGAGGCTTCTTGGTGCACTAGGGATTCTAAAAGGCTCCTGAAGACTGAAGTCTGGAAGAATGAGCCACGTGTCCATCTCATTGGAGGCAGAAACTCAGAGGTAAGCCTTCCTCTTGTTTCTGATACAGCTTCACCAAGGACTGCCACCCCTTGTGTGACACAGTTGGAAAGGTGCTGCAGCCAGGGTTCTATAAGGTGACACAAGTGAGTCTTAGCTGCCGCTTCCGAAATGGATGCTCATCTCTGAGTAGAAAGAGAGATAATCGGGGTGGTTTGCATGAAATAACCGCACCATTAGATCGAGTGTTTTCCTTTAACATATATTTAACGTTTGAGAAAACCTATTGAAAATGGACCCATGCCTCTATCCCTTGAGAAGCTATCTCCAAGTGACAAGTGCTTGCAAAGGAGGAACTATTTTTTTCTCGAATTGAGTCTAATTGGGTACATAATCTACACTTAAGGGCAGGTCCCACGCTCAGATGGATGACCGGCACAAATTGAACTTAATGGAATTTTATAGATTGTTTTTGTCTAATCTTATTTTGTTTGGGTATTTTTTTGTCTTGCTGATATTTTGCTCGATTTTATGATTTCTGATTTTGTGTTTTTATGGTTTTGTTTGTGTATGTGCAAGTACATGTATGTATGTTTCTTTTGCTTTGTTCTTGTTTTCTTCATTCTTTCTATTTTTTTTATTTGCCTGTTTGTCTTCTAAGGAGAGAGAGAGAGAAAAAAGACATGGAGCTGAATAAGTGGAGAAGAAAGAACAAACACACACATAAATATCTTTAAAAGATACTGTTAAAAACAAAATGCAACTCTTCTACAAAGGGCTGCTTGGCATCTGAGGCTTCAGTGTCAGAAGGAAATTCCTCTTATCAGGTTTTATAAATTTTTAATTTGATGGAGTCTTCCTACAAAAAAACTAAAATACGAGATGCACAGTTATGTTCTTCCTTTCAAGCAAATGACAAGGAAATGGATTAAAGTAACTTTAAACCCAAGGCAGCTTAGTGTGTGTGTGTGTGTGTGTGTGTGTGTGTGTGTGTGTGAATGAAACCTGGTATTTAGAATGTTCCAAAGTGAGTACTTATACTTGTGGACTGGACGTCATGTGAGCTAAGGAACTATACTAAAAAACAAAAATAAACAACTCTAACACACATGAGGAGAAGAGGAGAAGAGGGGAGTCAGGCAGGGAGGGAGGGGGAGAGAAGAGGCATTTCTCTGCTAGTGCATAAAAATCAAATGCACAGAATATAAGTAGATCATTATTCACAGTTACATATGAACACAAGAATTTCTTTATTTGGTTTAGAATTGAGGAGATAGCTTTCTTTTTTGGATTAGTTAGTTCTAAATTAGTTGGTATGAGTCTAATTATTCTTGAAGTCTATATCAGTTAGAGAGGAGACGAAGGAAATGTCAGATATTTCTGACATTAAGAACTAGAAATGGAAACAAAGAACATACATCAAAGCAGAAGAGCCATGGCTCTCCATAAAGAATATTTGTGTTCATATCCTTTCTTCTTGGCTTCATGATGGACGATGCATATGCTCAGGCCTCTATAACTCACAGCACACAACCTTTATTTCAAGTGATCTTTTCCCTATCTTCTCCAAAAGACCTAACTTCTTGTGAGGAAGAACAAAGAATAATTCTTAGATATCTATCTTAACGCTTACATTGTCTCATTATTGAAAAACTATGTTTACTCATTTTGTAATACACCATTTTAATTTCCTTGGCATCAGTGCCTAAAGAAAAGTCTATGTTTCTTTTACAAATAAACGCCAATTTAGTTACTGTTTTAGTGTGAGCTTTAATGATATCTTAGCTTGTAAAAATATTCTATTTTAATCCATAAGTAATAACTTCACTATACCCAGAAGAAAATCATATAAAATTACCTTTGCATACAACAGCAGCAAGTTTGGTGGCAGCATTACAGGTAGAATTCTCAGAGAAATATTAAATACTTTTTAAAATTGATGACTTTTTGTGAAAGTATGGTGGAAAGCCTAGACATCGCAAGGGACCAGTTGGCCTCGAGATGCCCTCTTATCTCTGATCAAGAAAAGTTGTACTGTATATTTCAAAAAAAAAAAAAAAAAAAAAAAAAAAAAAAAAAAGAAAAGTTGGATCCTTGGCCAAGGGGACTGAATAAAAGGTCTTGTGAAATGCTATCCTCTGAGCTAGGAATCTGTTTGGTTTGAAATTAATCACACTGTGTTTGAACAGTATCACCTTCAAAATCTAAATGAAGCTTTTATTGCAGATTATTAAAATATGGTTCTTATCTGGTGACACATTTAAGGTATAAAAAAACAGTTGATTGTATTAATTAGGAAACATTAATATATGCACGTCAATCAGCCAAAATACTGAAGGAACTACATAGAAATAGTTGATTCATAAAAAGCCTTACTCCTATTCCTCCCAAAGGTGCCTTGAATTAGCATTTACCGTGATTCAACAAACATGGTCAAAGGATATCACAACAAATTCCTGGTAGAAAATGCACAGATGTTTATTAACTATGGACATATTTAGTGAATTTTTAACAATTGAGACTTTAAAGCAAAAGTAGATGACACATCATTTTTATATTATTAATGTGATCTTGTAAATACATTTAATTATCATTTCTGAATCATTAATTCCTCTCACATAATAAGTAAAGGAATGAAGAGACCTAAAAATCAGTTTTTCTTGCTATACAACGTTTTCCTTTCCAAACAATATTCCTGTTTTGATCAGTCTGCTTACCAAGCTGTATCCTATCATGATTAGTCATAGAGAAAGCTAATTCTTTAATAGTATTGGCTGAATGATAAGGAAAGTATCTTGTAAAATACAAAAAATTATTTTAATAATTTATATTTTCTTTATATGCATTATGTACCTTATTAAAACTAAATATCTTAAAAGGACTATACTAAATAGCCTAGCTTAACATATTAAATAAATGTACTGACATTTATCTTTTGAGTCAATTAAAGCTTAACCATTATACATGATTTATAACAATGAAACATGATTATTCCAATATTTTTGCAATTTTATTTAAAATCTCATAAGGTGAATTTGAACTTAGAATCTTCTATTTAGAATTAGAAATTTGATGCTTCATGCAACGAGAACATTTGGTCAAATTTGTATTGCAATGATTGTGCTCTACTTGATTAAATATGTCTTTTTAGAGGAAAGGGAAGAATTTAGCAGAAAGCATTTTGTTTACAAAATCATTTCAAGACATTAAAAAGATCATATATGGGGTGGAGGAGATCTGAGTTTTACTTCCTGAATTTCAAAATTCAGTCATTTAAGAAAATGGACACTAGAAACGTGAAGGAAACGTCTACCTGGATTACAGTTTGCATGTATAGTTATTTATAGGCTATGAAGTGCATAAATAATTGAGAGGTGATATAGAGGAAATAATATTTAAGATACTCATTGCATATATCTGATGTGAGAGTCTCCTCTCTGTGCTGTGAATACCACTGATGAACAAAGAAATTGCCTTGGCTTGTTAATAGGGCAGAACTTATGAGGCAGGGAAAGCTAAACTGAATACTGGGACAAAAAAGGGCAGAGTCAAAAAGATCCATGTAGCCCTGCCAGAGACATAAGCTGTAACTTTAGCCGATAGACCACAGCCATGTGGTGATACACAGGTTAACAGAGATGGGTTAAATTAATATGTAAGAATTAGTCAATAAAAAGCTAGAGCTATTGGGCCAGGCAGTATTTTAATTAATACAGTTTCTGTATGATTATTTTGGGGCTAAGCAGCCTGGAACCAATGAGCCGCCCTTCCTTACAACATATATCATTATAAAACAATTATTCTAAAAGAGTAAAAGCATAATGAACATTATCCTAATTAAAACAATGATGTCTTATTTTTATACACAGCCAGAGGATTTTCCTAAAATCTGTTTATATTGTCTCCATTACTCCATCCATCACTTTAAAGCTTTGCTCTCAAATTGAATTAGAAATTTCTACAATTAGTCTTAAAATTCAGCAAGGTACTTTGAAAAATGACCTAGTGCTCCCAAGCCCTAGAAGACTGATAACATACATTTGTATTAAAAAAAAAAAGAAGTTTTAAAACCACTCTAGTATCCTAAGAACGTGTAGAAAAAAGAAATTACAGTTTTATAGCTGTTTTTAAACTGAACTTATTTTGCTTTGATGCTTTTCTCCTGAGCTAGCACAAATCTGAAAAAAAGGAAGCAAGAAGGAAGAAGAGGGAAAGGGAAAGAGAAGGGGAGGGGAAAGAAGAAGAAGACAGAAAAGGAGAAAGAGGGAAAAGAAAATGACATGGAAACAAATGGTCGTTGTACATGTTATGAAAAACACAAACTATTAATAGAATAAATATTCAAAGAAGACTAGTACTTTAAGCTTCATATTTTAGGTTTATGTGTATGGATGTTTTGCCTGCATGTATGTTGGTGTGCTGCACGTGTGTAGTATGTGCATAGGCCAGAGAGTCTTAGATGCCCTGGGACTGGGGCTACAAAGGTTGAGAGCTTTCATACAGATGCTGGGAACCAACCCAGGAATCTGGCAGAGCAGCATGTGTTTTTAAGTGCTGAGCTAACCCTGGGGATTGATATTTCACATATCACTCTCAGGAAAGAAAAATTTTAACAGATAATTGCAATAGCTTATTTTCTTTTTCAACGTGGTTGGATTATGAAACACCTACTTCTGAGGCACACCTTGGGATATATATGGTGCACTTTTTTTTTTCCCATGGAGAATTAAGTTGGAATATCTACTCTCGATGTTGGGAGAATTATCCCATTTTCTGGGATCAAGGACTAAATAAAAGCAGAGGAGAAATTTCGTTGAGCACCACCTTTCTCTTTGCTTTCTTATCCACGGAGATGTGAGCCAACAGTCTCAGAATTCTTGTCACCATGCTTTTGCCAACATGTTGGACTCTGTTCCAGGGGCTTTCCTCTCTTTTGTTGGATGTGATGTACATTGAGAAGCAAAGGAACCAGTATGATCACTATTATAATATATTAACCGATGCATGCATTGTGACTAATTGATCATGAGAAAATGCAAAATTATTCTTCCTTTTTCAAATGTAGTGGGAGTCAGGACACACTGGGATGCTCATACATGGGCATGAATGATTGTTTAAAGAGAATGAAGTCAGTAGGAAAGCAGTTCTCTCTTAATGGTGGGAGTTGTAACACAGGTGATTGTTTCTGTATTCAAAACAGCATCTTTCTACAGCTGTATGATCAAGAAGAAAGGTGTCATGGATAGAGGCCACAGGATAGAAAGGCCAGGAATTACTCTATATCACGTAGTTCAATTTCTTCATCATTTTTTCTCCTTATTGTGGAAAATAAGAAAATAAAAAACACTATGTTCTGACAATAACCAGCCATGGGACATTATTTTCTGTGAAATAAGCCAGGTGCACATGCAAAAAAAAAATAATCTCATTGATGTGGAGAATATAAAATATCCTCGAGTTGAGAGTAGAATAATTACCAGAGGCTGGGTAGAGTAGAAAGAAGGTAGAATAGCAATCATTAGTAATCAATGTGTACCCATAGCTATGATTAGATTTCTGCTATGTTAGTGACCAACACAGCGACTATTGGTAACAGGTGAGTTGCAGTACTTCAAACTGTTAAAAAGTTGTCACCAAATGCAAATAATGAATTTTTGAGAAATATATACATTTAACATATTACACATGTATATGAGAAAGCATAATGTAGCTGAGCAGGATCAAGCATGTCTTTACAATAATCCCAACACTTCAGAGACAAAGAGAAAATTATTTCTGTGAGTTCGAGACCAGCTTGGTCAAGAGGGCAACTTCCAGGTCAGTCAGAGCTACTCAATGAGTCCATGTCTCAAAAACAAGACAACACAAAAGCAAAACATATAGTATAACTTAAATAGAAAATGCATTACTTATTTAGCAGACAAAATAAGTTTAACAAAATCATCAACATTTTGTTCGAAGATTCACAAAAAAGGCAGAGTGAAAGTGAATGCGACAAGATGTCACTGTAAAGTGCATGAACCTCTGGCCCTTGCCCTCTTCCCAGCCCCTCTCCAGTCAGCCATTTTGCCTGAGTCTTAGATGCTGGAGTATTCTGTAGAGGCCATGGATTTGAAGTAGAGTGGGAACGGGTATAAGGAAGTCTTTGACATAACAGCGAAGGGATAAATGTTGTAACTAAGTTACACCCTCATAAACAAACAACAAAAACGTGAACCAGACTTTAAAATAGAGTGTTATATCTAAAATGTAACTTAACTAATTTGTAAATTTATTATTTCAAAACTATTGACCAACTAGTAAGGATCTGGGATCTAGTAAGGACTCACCTAGTAAGGATCTTTAAGCAAATATTTGTGCCTTTCAAAGTTTGCTTAATAAAGTCCCCTTTGATTTCCATTTTGGAGATTTCCAGTTGCTTGATCATGCAAGTGAAATTTTCACTTCTTCACCACTATAATCATCCTGATTTACTTTTAGAAACATAAAAATCCCCTGCCAAAAGCTACTCAGAAACCAACTCAAAAAGCAATGCAGAATCTACAAACCTAAGTCTAAGATCAAGATCAACATTTCCTAAAATAGTGTAAAACTTCATGCTATCTGAAACACTACAGGGGGTGACTATCTCTGGACATTCTAACATTCTTAACCACAAAATCAATATGCCTGTTTGAAATAAATTTGCATTTTCTTCTGATTTTGTTTGCTTATTAGTAATTCTTTCTATACTAAGATTCTATACCGATTACCATTACAATAGTTTGTTACATTGCTTTCCTCTTTTTGAGTGTGTGTGTGTGTGTGTGTGTGTGTGTGTGTGTGTGTGTGTGTGTTCTTCAAGAATTGAGGTTTGAACCATTTTCTTTCGTATTTTTTAGCATCCTTCCAACGAGTAACGTATTTTGGTATGCTTTCACTGATGCTGATAAGTCAGGTATTGAGTTTCGCCCCTTTAAATTGTTTTCATTAAAGAAACGTGTTCAATAAAATTTTGATATGGTACTGATGTGAATATCAGATGAGGTTTTACAGTTGCATGTCTGTGTAAACACTACCTGGGGTAAGAAATGGAACATGCTCAGTCCTCAAATTTATTTATCTTACTTCCCTTCTCCATTGACCAGAAGTCAATGATAACAACTACTCGGGCTTCTGTAGGCCCAGATATTTAAGAATGTTTGAGTTTAGTTAAAAAGAGTCAGCTGTTATTTTATGTGTATGGATTCTTACTTTCAATTACATTCCTGAGATATTTTTAAGTTGTTCATTGTTTTAATGTACTATTTAATTTGGCATTTTAGATAATGTTAGTACAGTGAAATTTATTTCCCCATTCTACTATGATGAGCTATTAGAGATTTGTATTACTATAAATCTGCTCTAAATATTTTTGTTTATGACTTTTAATGGACATATGTAATCAGTTCCTTAAGCAGAAGCCAAAAGAAATGTCTGTCAAAGATTATCTGATTAATTCTTAGTGATACATGTCAGTTCTTTAACATAGTTTTTCTCAATTCATAACTCTATCAAGAATGCAAGAACATTCTGCTTGATACCTGTCTTCTCCAACATTTAATAATGTCTATCATTGGGCAAATATTATAGTTATTTGACAGCTACATATTTCTTTATTTTAATTCATGATTCTGTGATTATTGTTGTAGTTGGTTAGATTCCAATTGGCTTACCTTACACTAAATATCACCTCTGCTCTTTGGGACTGCTTTCCTCTTTGGTATTTTAACATACCTATCCTATATATAGAATACTGGCATGAGTCATTTCCCATACATTGTATTGCAGTATCTATAGCTTGACTTTTTACTCTATTTATTTCCTACCATTTGCTGAACTACAATATTTAATTCCTATGACACTATTTATTTTTTTCTATATGGCAAGTAGTATGGCCTGTGAAAGAAATTTTTGTTGTTTTAGAGAAAATGAAGTTCATTTCTCTACTTTCTTTGCTTATAAAATTTCTTTAATTTTAAAATTAGGTATGTAATCCATTTTAAATTCCTATTTTCTTAATGAAATATGAGTAATAAAGTGTTTTTGCCTTTTTATCAGGGCATTTGTTGATTAATGACACCAATTGAAACAAACATAGTTTCCCTATTGAATTGCAGTGAGTTTTATTACTAATAATCAATCAAGTAATTATGCTTGTATAGGTATATTTATGGACCATATCCTTGAACTCATTAGTGTAGTCTATGAACTAGTAGTGTCCCACAAACCTCTTTAGGAAATCTATGTGATAATAATACTGGGTGAGCTCATTTGTAGCTGTAATTTTAAAATGTTGGGCTAACTGAAGTAGCAAATAGAACAGTGAACATCAGAGGCTGGGAAAGTGGAAAAATGATGACCAGACACAGTGTTTCCATTGGACAGGAAGAATAAACTTTAAAGATGTGCGTTTATATAGAATAGTGAAAATAATAAATAAAACTGCATTATTTTGCCTATTTTTGTAGCTACATATTTTTCTTATTATGTTTGGTGACTCTGGGTCTTAGTTAATATTTGAGCAAGTATTACCTACTTCCAGTTTTGTGCTTGAAACCTGGTCTCGATTTCTTATGATGGCCTATTTGATGACAGTGGGCCTTTTATTATTTCTTCTCTTGTAAAGAAGGAAGATACTTTCCCAGACTCAGCTACTCCACCGTGTTTCTGTGAGACTCATGCCCACCATGCCAAAGAGATTTCCTTTTGATATCATCTTTCTCTTCAGCTAGAAACTCTGGTACCCTTAGTGTGGGAGGTATGTTTCTTTGGGTCATTGACGCTGGGTGGGAATTCCAATTTATCATCCATTTCTGATAGTGCTGGGCCTAGGAGCTATTTTCAGAACTCCTGTCTGGACCTGGAGCAGAGAAATTGAGTCAGGCTGTCTGCCATTTTTAACGTGTGGCCCAGAATGCTGGGTCTTCTGCTTTTGCATGGCTATTTGAAGAGATAGGGGTTAGTTATCTCAAGCTGTCTTGGGTTTGTTGTCGCAGGTCCTCAAAGGCTCTTTTTGCTCATTTACCATGTAGGCTTCTCCCATCGTTACATCTTATGTTGCTTCCAGGACGTACAACTGGCCCAACCTGAAAGGGACAAAGAGATAAACCTGTTCCATCTCCCCTGAACCAGAGTTATGAAAAGTCCTTTATTGTGATTGCAGTTTCTTGCGCAATACTCAACAGTGGAGTGTACATTTTCCCTCCACCCTGTTCTAGAGCAAATTGACGATTTACTGTGACTCAGCCACAATAAAAGAATTCTCCTTCAAAATAATTGTTTTAAACAATTTAAATGTTCTAATTGGTTTGTGTTTGCTGGTGTGCAAAGCAATTCCTGTTTACATTGGACGTTTCGCTGAAATTGCAACTGTGCTACTTGGATAAAGGTGAGCTGTGTTTGTGGCTGGGGAGGTGACTGGGTAAAGTGGTTGCTGCACAAGCAGGCGGGCCTGAGAGCAGATCTACTGCACCCACATAAATGGTGTTTGAAGCAGTGCATGTGGCCATGCTTGGAACTGCAGCGGTGCACATAAGCATGGTTCTTCTCTCGCACTCGTTGGTCAGAATCGAGCTAAAGCCACACGCTCCAGCTTCACTGACAAATGACCTGTCTGAGAAACGGAAGGAGAGATTAATAGAGGGGAACACGAGGTGTCGACCTCTGGCCTCTACATCCACAGTGACAGGTGTACAAACACAAACTCATACCTATATGCACAGACACACTGATTCCCCCCAATAATCAACTACATTCATATAACTTAGAAATAATATTGGTTTATATACTCAGCAAAAATTCATCAACACCATCTATATGCAGATGAAGTTCATTATTATTATTAATATCTTTAATTTCAAAATAATAGTATTTTTACATTTCCTCCCTTTCCTTTCCTTCTTATAACTCCTCCCAGTTACTCTCTTTATTCTCCCTCAAATTTATGACCTCCTTTCTGTTCTTTTATAAATATATAAAGTATACACATATCTTTGTGTGTGTGTGTGTGTGCACATATACAAATATATTTCTAAAAACAAAATGACCTGCTCATTCTGTTTTATGTTACCTGTATACATATGTTATCAGGACGGTTCAAGTGTATTATTCTTGTTATGAAGACATTTTCTCCTTGAAAATACTAAATACATATTTCCATTGTAATATTGTACTTGGAAAGAATAAGCGTGGATTCTCTATTGCTTTATGTGAAGCATGGGATCTTACCAATCTTTGATGCAAGCATTCACTAATCAGCTTAGAGATTCAATTTTCTAAGTGCTGCTTACTAATACTGAATAAGATATACGTTTGGATGCCAGAGAGACAACGAGTTCATTAAAGGTGGCATTGCTGGGGCGCTTTTCCAGCTTCTTTTGACCTTTGTGCTAGTGGGGCAACATTATTTCATTTTTGTTTTATTTATAGAGCTCAAAGCATTTCATTTACAAGTTATGCTTTTTTTCATGTCTCCCTTTAAAGCTATCTTGGAAAACAAGGTTCTGTCCCCCTCTGAGGTCTGTGACAAGAGCAAAGGTCTTTTAGGAATATCTTTTAGGACTATGACAATATTCTTTCCCTGTCTCTCCCAGGTTTTTCTCTCATTCTTGCCAGTCCCATTAGAGATCAACTGGTTCCCTCGATGGGAAGAGCTGATGACATCAGCATTTCTACATTCTGCTGCTGTATCCTCTGTCAGAAAAGCAAGCAAAGTGTATGGCTGCATTCCTTGGGGAGAGTGAAGTACAGAATTTGTCAAATCATTGCATCCACGTTTCTTACTGCCAAGGTGACTAGAATACTAGACACAAACTCCTTGCTTGAATCCGATAATAAATATCACAAAAGATTGGAGTATGGAGAAGTAATTCTTGACCTGGATAGGGTCAGAGCCAGTGCAGCAGAAACGGGGATTGAAAACATATATGGAACAAATGAATCATCATAGGTCGATAGCGTGGTGCTGACACATCAATGTCTTCAAATTCAATGAGGACAATGAGGTAAAAGTAAATGATTTTTGTTGCTTTCTGTACAAAGACATATAAGTCCATATTTCATCATTTATAGTGCATGGAGACATACTAATGAGAACTGACAGTACAAAGTAATGGTAAACACGCTGTAACAATAATGGTGAGGGCAAATATAAAAGGAAGATGGAATGAGATGACCCTTGCTCCCTATCATCAGTCAATGTCACGGGTAGACTACAGGTATTGCAACTAGCCAGATTAGATACTTACTTTCATGTTGCAAATGCCACTGATGGCCTTTGTAACAATAAGACTGTTTCTTTGAGAGCACACAAGTGACAGAGATGGCAGATAAAGTAAAGAATATATCCAGCCTTTGGGGACTCTCAGTGAGCATTTTGGTAAATGCTTGGACAATGTGTAACAGTTGACCAATACACCAGTATATATGACAACTTTTTAATAAGGAGCTATAAAATTATGTTATCTAGCCAAGAAAGGTACTTTTTTACTTTTATAATATCCAAAGTAAAGATGTCTCTGTTGCATACAAGACGTGTTGAGGTGTATGATTATATGGTTGTACCAGTTGGTTGTATTTTATGGTCTGCATACACAGAGTAAACAGAAAGTGTTTCCTGTTGGAGCAAAATCAATGTACAACTAAACAAATGACCTCAAAGAAACATGTTTACCATCACAAATATGATTTTAAATATGATGTTAGGGTCTTCATTTTCTAGGGATGATTCATCTTTTCCTAAGCTGGACATAAGGTATTTATTATTTATCTCTGTGTAAATGTCACAGCAGCACAGAAGTCTTATTTTCCAGCATTTTCTCAATATAGAAATACCCTAATTCTGCATGTTGAAGATTGGATTGCATTCTGTGTGTTGTGTGTTGCACAGTCTCCCAGAGTATGTTACAGAGGCATGATTCTCATTCCGCCATCCAACCACTTGTTACTGAAGAAAAAAACCTGAAGAAAGCAGTTTGTGGACTGACATAAATAGGAGATACATAATTGTTATATTATTGCAAAAAATGGTGGTGAAATGGTGAGGAAAGAGCATGCTGGAGAGAAAAAGGAAGTTTCTTATCTCAAGTTTGCATAGATAAGGCATGCTCAGAGCCAGATGAACAGTCACAAACAACTTTTACTGAGTTGGATTCTCAGGTCCTTGTCTAAAGAGTCAAAGTGAAATTCAATGACCACAAGAAGAATGAGCTAAAAAAAGAAATTACTATCTAGAGAAAGCTTCGAGAAATTGTATTTAATGTTTATAGAAAGAAAGCATAGGACTGGCAAGATGCTCTTGTGTAAAAACAATTCCTTCAGACCCTGACAAAGGGATCTGCATCCCTGAGAATGACACAACGGAGGACAAGAACTGAGGCTTGTAAGTTGTGCGCTGGCCTCAGCAAGCAAGCAGTTTACACGCACAAACACACAGACATGCATACATGCACTCCCTCCCTCCCTCTCTCTCTCCTTCTTTCCCTCCTTCCCTCCCTCCCTCCCTCCCTCCCTCCCTCCCTCCCTCCCTCCCTCCCTCCCTCCCTCCCTCCCTCAGTAAAATATTAAAAAGAAACAGAAAACAGAGCAAAATCCCAGAGCAGACCTATGAAAGGTATGTAAGAAAAATGAGACTCCAAGAAAACTGAAGGGAATTGTCACCGAGCTGTTTGCCTTAGGAATTTCACAGGACAAGTGGAAGAATGTACGTAAAGATTGAGACAAAGCCACGCCAATAAGGGAACTACACACACTGCGTGTTTTCTCTTGGCCTAACCAGGCTACGAGCACACACGGCACATGTTCTGCTCATCCCACCCACTAAGGGATTATTGAAGGCCCCTTCTATCCTTCATTGACTGCCTTCTGGAACACTTCTGACTTTGATTCATTTGTCTGCTGTGACCCCTTGGTGGAGTCCACCATCTAGAAATCAGTCTATGATTCCTTTCATAATATTTGTAAATTTTTACCTGAAAAATATCATGCAATACGTTTTGATAGTATTCCGTTTTGCCCGCAGATCCTCACTTTCTACCTACCTAACTTCATGTTCTTTATCTCATTCAAGGTAATTAAATATAACAACCGAGGATAAAGATTAAAATTGACAGAAGAAGAAAAGAAAAGGAGGAGAAAATTAATGATTAAAATATGCCTAAACAAAACTAAAAGCTCTTGCTCCTACACACACACACACACACACACACACATATGCATACACACACATACACACACACACACATACACACACACACACATACACACACATACACACACACACACATATGCATCCACATGCATACACACACATGCATACACACACACGCATGCACACACACCATGTAGTCATTTTGTGTTTACCAGCTAACTATCACGGTCATGTGACCTGCTCTGAAGACATTCAGTTGGGAAGAATTGATTTTTATTTCCCAGAAGGTATCATTTACAAACAGTTTCTTGATCAGGGTAAGGTCATGTGTTCACTTCCACTCCTCAGTGATCAAGCCGGATTTGAACTTGAGCCTGTCTTGTGAGTGCTGTCCCAGTCTCCATGAATTTCTACGTACACGAGTAGTGTTGGGTTTGGAAGATGCATCGTGCTTGGAGTTATCTACCACCTCTGACCTTCACAGTCTTCCTACCCCTCTACTGTATAGATCCCTGAGCCCTGAGGGGAGGGCTTTGATAAAGACATCCCATATAGGGCCAAGAAACCTAAAGCCTCTTACTCATTCCACACTGCCCAGCTGTGGAGCTCTTTTTAAATTCTCCCTTGGTTCTTGTGTTTCCATCTAAGTGAGATCAAAGTTACCAAGCTACAGCAGATTTTCCTTGGTTACCTCATCCCCATCTCCCTGTTTACAGGACAGTTTGGTGTGGCATCTGTTCTGGACCAGGTGAAGAGATTTTAGACGCTGTTTTCAGCTCTAACCTAACCTGCTACCGCTGGCTTCTTTAAACAAGAATATGAGGAAGGGTGGTGGTGCCTTGGGTATGCTCCTCAGTAGTCTTCCGAAGCCCAGCCAGACTCTGCTGAAACTGCCCTTGCCGTCTCAGAGATGTTTGCCCTCTTATCTGGCTAGCTTGAACATCCCAAACATATCCAGATGCAAGCCATCTTATTTGTCTCCTTTCTTCTTCCCAACCTTGCTCTTTGAGCTGTTCCTTTTCATCTAATACCTATTCTCACTGCGGCAGTGAGAAAGGAGAAATGGTATCGTATGATTTAATACTACGCTAGAAAAGTCCTGTGATGTCCTGTCAGCTTCAGGTATCTTCAACTGGTTTCACCTCGCTCTTTACAATGGCTACAGATGACTTCCTCACCGACTGTGGTTAATGTTAATAAAACGGTGTTATGACCGGTGACCACATAAGTTCATGCTTATGAATGTTATCTCATCCTCAGCTTGAAAGTAAAGATAAATTAATCCCCAGATGAGAATAGTGACATAATAAAATTAAGCCGAAAGCAAACATGAGGTTCCAGCAAGTAGTAATTAGAAATACAAACTAATACGTTGCTCTTTAAGGATATTGTTGATAATGTTACACCCAGGAAAACTTAGGAAAGCTGTCACACCCTGGATTGTACATTAGGATAATCTTATGAGAAGATAGTAATCCCTGGTTCCTAGGACAACGATTCTAACAGTTCTTCTGGCCTCTGCAGATGCCAAGTATGCATATGACGAACATAAGTGCATGCAGGCAAATATTCACACAATTAAAATTTAAAAAATAATCTAAGAAAATGAAATCAATAACAGCACGAGAGACTTTATGAAGTACAAGTAAGACACACAACCTTAAGCGTTTGCTATCCCAAAGCACATAAGTGTTTGAATATATTGGAAATGCTCAACATCCTTAGTCATCAGAGAAATGCAAATCGAAACAACTCTGCGATTCCATCTTATACCTGTAGGAATGGCCAAGATCAAAAACACTGACGACAACTTATGCTGGAGAGGTTGTGGGGTAAAGGGAACACTCCTGCATTACTGGTGGAAATTCAAGCTGGTACAGCCCCTTTGGATGTTAGTGTGGTGATTTCTCAGAAAACTAGGAAACGATCTTCCTCAAGACCCAGCAATACCACTTTTGTGTACATATCCAAAGGATGTTCAATCATGTCACAAGGACATGTGCTCAACTATGTTTATAGCAGCTTTGTTTCTCATATCCAGAACCTGGAAATAATCAAAGCAACCATAATTTTAATAATATATACTCTCTAATGTATTATTAGTTTATATGGCCCCATCTGGCAATCAGGTGGCAGAGGCAGGCAGATTTCTGTGAGTTTGAAGCCAGCCTGGTCTACAAGAGCTAGTTCCAGAACTGGCTCCAAAAACTACAGAGAAACTCTATCTCTAAAAATCAATATATATATATATATATATATATATATATATATATATATATATATAGAGAGAGAGAGAGAGAGAGAGAGAGAGTAAAGTTGTATGAAAAGTCTTATTGGTACTTTTGTCCTCTATTTATTGAAAGGACAATGTAGATTATCTGTCAAAGATTTTATTACATCCATACAAAAATTGTCAATAAATTCTCCAGCACAGATATTGAAATTCTGTATTGGAGACACTAGTACTTCTTAATTACAATGTTGAGTGGCTTAAAGTTGAATAAATACATGAACATGCCTAGAGTTACATTTAGCAGCATGAACAATCAATAACGAAACAGATAAAAATTGTAACCAATATGGAGCCTAATAAAATTGAAAAAGGAGAAGCCAGGAAAGTACTAGAATGCTAGACCTGGACAGGAGTTAAGAAGACAATACTAGGGCTGGGATTTGGTTCAGCATTGAAGAACACTTGTTGCTCTTGCAAAAGACCAGGTTCAATTCCAAGCACCCACACAGTGGTTTTTAATCAAGCTTTATCTCTAGTTTTAGGGGATCTGATGCCTTCTTCTGAATTTTACATGCCATCTTCTGACTCCAGTAGGCACATACTGCACAGAAATACAATCTGGTAAAACATTCACACACAAAATAAATTTAATAAGACTTGAAAATAAAAGGTGAGGAGAAAATAATCGCATATTCTCCATCATGATTAGGATCAAGGTAATCCAAAATGATAACCAACCGCAATGCAAGAACCTCAGTCTGCTCTGATTTTATGTGATATATCATGCAGCAATGATTAACCAAGATATACTTGAAGATAAAAGTGTAGCATGCTTGTCTTCAGATTTAATACTCTTTTAACAACTTTGAAGATTTGGTTCTAAGATATATTCTATCGGTGTCCTATAGCTTTACCACCTACCTATTCTTTGTAGTCCTTTTCAGTGATATGGGAGGTAGACTAGCTAATTGATAAGAGGTATTTCTCTTAGATGTATACTTCCTCTTATTCATTTGTAGTCTTAAGAGATTACTGGCTGTGAAAACAAAAACAAATCACAGTTGTTGATTTATAAGATATTAGCAACATAAGCCAGAGCAGATCTGTTAACTTCTGTGAGCCCTGGCTCCAATTTAGAGGTATGTTTCTATCTCCTATATAGTTAGCTCTCAGGACAGACAAAAAAGATTATTGTGGTATTTTATCTAAAGGTCTTGAGGGAATGGTATCTCTAAAAAGAATACCCATTTAACAAAGCCCAGAACACACTCAGAGATTTTCAATTATATTAGAACAATTTCTTATACAAGTTCCCCGAGAAAAAAATTTACTCATCAATTTTTATAGGCAAGTGTTATTTGAATCCCAACAATTTTTTCAAAATACCCAAGGTCCAATCAGTGATTACTATACAAACTAAAAATTATGAAACTATAGAGTATTATCAATGGAGAAAATAATCAACAGACCGGTAATCACAGACAATGTTTGTTGAGCTCAGAAAATAGAGAGCATAAATTAACTACAGTAAAATGGTTGAAAGAAGCAGTTTTATAAAGAGACGAGAAATTTTAAAAGCGGTTACAAAAATTAAATACAAACATGGATGCAGTGGACAGTTGATAAAAATGTTTTCAAACTGTTGAAATTATAAGACAGTAGCAAAATAACATCAAATACTTAGGAATAAATCTAAAATGATTTAGCAATTTTTGCATTCAACGACTTGAGTACTATTAAGGGGGCAATGGGAAAACAAAAGAGTAATCCTTTAACTAAGGGAGAAAAAGAAACTGGGAGGAGGGTTAAATAGCACTAAGGGTGTTTGAAAAGGCATGTATAATATGAAAAATTATATATTTAATATTATATCCATATGTTTACACACACAATGTATCTAATAACAGTTGATGTAAAAAGAGGCCATGGATTTATAACGAACAAAGACGGGTATATGAAAGGGTTTAGAGTGAGAAAAGGAACAGGGAAATGATATAATTATATTAAAGGTACACAGAGAAGTAGAGTGATTCCCCTGCAAGTGACCTGGATTGCCAGTGAGGATGACCTGAAGAGGAACATCTGCCCTGAGTCCAAGTGCCATCATATTATGGGCAGTACTCCAACACACTGAAGGGGAGGAAGAAGAATGCTTCCTGGCTATCAGTGTTTTCACTTTGATGCCTTGCAGTGTCTTCCCCATACAGTATGCTGAAACATCTAAAACTTTGAGATACAATAAACCCTTCCTCCTTTAAGTCTTCTCGGTTGGGCATTTTGGTGACAGGTCTGGAAAGTACCTAAAACAAATCTCTCTCTCTCTCTCTCTCTCTCTCTCTCTCTCTCTCTCTCTCATATATATATATATATATATATATATATATATATATATATATGAATATATATATTCTTACTTAATAAGAATTCTGTAAGATGCTATATACAGCAAAAATACTCACTAGTTTTGGAAACTTGAAGAAGTCACAAACCCATAACACATCATAGGACTGACATAATTTATATCATAAATATATCATGGAATATCAAGAATTTAATGAAAATAAATGAAATGATATATAATAAAGACAGAATGAAGATAAGCCTTGTGTCAAAGGCACTTGCAGGGCAAGATTTCTGGATTCTTGCACAAAGGTGTGTTTCATCTGAGATGTTTGCAATGAATATTGGATTTGAGACAACTCAATATAGATATTATTCAGAAGATTATGTGTCAAAGCTGACCTCTGACTCACAGCCATGAGATTATAGCAGTTATAGGATTATAGGATTACATTCCATTATATTCCTCTGCTCTAATAGTCAAGCTAGACTATCGAAAAGGCTCTTCCACTTGAAAATCATTGAACGTTATCACAGAGTTTAGTAAACTGACCAGTACTTTACTGATCATTAATTATTTGGTTATTGAACACAGAAACTGACTTGGTGAACAGATGGGACAGGTAATACTTAGACTTCTCTGGACAGAAACAGAGAACTATCCCAACCATAAAATAAGCCAAAAGAATACAACAGAAAACCAATGAATGAACTCTCAAATATATAGCTAATTGACTTTCATTAGAACTCAAGCAAATTTATTGGCTAATTGTATGATACAATCCAATTCTAAATTTATGATGAAATATTGGAACCTCATAATAAATCACAAAGATAGTTTGGATGTGTTTTTATATATTCTTAGACCTGTTTCTACAATGGGTAAATCTGATATAATTAACACACAGCGTTGGAAGCTTAAAAATCACAACAGCTTACTGACTGAGTTTTGCCCGATGCCATTTGACCCATGTACATTTGTGTGATCAGCTCTGCAGACATAGAACTCTCTCGTTACTGGAAGGATCTCTCTAGTGTTACTCATTGTAGCCACCCTTCCTTGAACTATCTCCAATCTCTGATGAGCAATAATCTATCTATATCAATGTGGCCATTTGGGTAATGTTATGTGAAAAGACTTATATGCTACATGACCAGTTGATAGTGACATTGCATTCAGGATAATCCCCCTGAGGTCTGTTTAAGTTTCTGTGTGCACCAGAAGCTCATTTATAGGTTAGAAATATAATTCAGTGGTGGAATGAATTACTAGCAGGTATAAGTTACTGGGTTCAAGTCTAAACATAACCATGGTCCTTGCCATGGAAATAATAGATTAAACTCTGAATCTGTAAGCAAGCTTTCAATTAAATACTTGGTTTTATAATGGTTGCCTTAGTCACGGTGTCTCTTCAAAGCAATTGAGGAAAGGAGGCAGAGTCAAGCAGATCCCATGTAGTCACCCAAAAAGCAAGAGGTAACAAACCATGAGCCTCACGGTAAAATATAAAATAATAGAAATAGATTAATTTAAGATGGAAGAGTTAGTTAATAAAAATCCCGAGCTAATAAGCCAAAAATTATGTAATTAATATTATGCCTCAGAACGGGTATTTCATGAGTAGCTGTAGGAGCTAGTGAGCGGGACCCAGTGCATTGAGAGAAACTGTTCAGGAAAGCCAGAGGAATGGAGAATATTTGTGCTACTTTCCTGCGTGCAGATAAGGATATAAAACTCTCAACTACTACCCCAGCACCATGTCGGCCTGTGTGCCACCGTGCCCCAACTATAGTGATAATGGACCAACATCCGAAACTGTACGGAAGCCCCCAATAAAGGCAATCACATATGACAGTTCCTTGGTGTCTCTTCACAGCAACGGAAGAGTTACTAAGACAGTTAAGTATATGTTTAGATTTCTAAGGAACTGTGAAAGCATTTCCATGAGTATCCTGACTTCCTCTCCGTGTTTCAGTGGGCAAACATGAGAGAATCATCATTGCTGTGTCTCCCATGGAGATCTTTGTTGTCTCCATTTCCAACGTGAGCTGTTCAGATGAACGTGTAGGGGATACTCACAGCTCTACATTTGTTGTGTCTAGTTGAGCTGGCCAGGTTTCCATACCTGGTTTTCCTCATCTAAACCTCTTTGGTGAAGTATCTTTTCTTCTTGCTTTAGTCTAGTCAATAACTGAATTGTTTTTTTTTTATTATAGTTGGGACTACTCATATGCACCAGGTATCAATTCTTCATTTTATATATGATCTGTGAATATTTTCACTTTGCAAATCAATAATGTTAAAACATTTGAACTCTAACTTACAAACAAAATATCCCTTTGCTGTTCTGTATATAAACATGCATTTAAGATGAACTGTAGAACTACCAGAGACAACACATTACATTCTCCGACTCAGAGGAGGCTCCTTGCCAAAGTATACTAGAAATATGAATAATACAAGATAAATATAGTAGATTGTATCTAAGTAAAATTGGAATTTAACCGAAACCATTAAGAAAATTAAGACCTATACCTATCCAATGGTCTTGAACATGTTTGTGTGACATGTTATAATCTGGAATTGATCGAGGTCTCCCACAAGTTGGCAGTAAAATACAGAGATATGACTAAGAGGTAGTTCAGTCAGGAAAACACTTGCCTTCCAAGCTTGAGTATCTGAGTTCCCAGAATTGATGTAAAAATTCTGGGTCTGGTGGTACACAGTCATATTCCTATTGTCGAGGAAGCAGAGGAAGAAGACGACAATGGGCTCCTTGTCTAGCTAGTTGAGCCTAATTAATGACTCCAACACAATGACAGACTTGGTGTCAAATGAGATGGATAATGTTTTTGAGGCTGACACCAGAGTTTGTCCTCTGTCTTTCTGTCTCTTTCTTTCTTTCTTTCTTTCTTTCTTTCTTTCTTTCTTTCTTTCTTTCTATCTCTCTCTCTCTCTTTCTCTCTCTTTCTCTTTCACACACACACACACACACACACACACGTTACTTCAATACAAACATGTATAAATAAGAAAGCCACCTCATTTTTTTAAATGTACAGATATTGAGTACTTTACAATGGATTGTAGATAATAATCAGCAATCACAAATAACGATCTCCAATAAAATTGAAATTATAATTACAATTTAATTATAATTACAATTGAAATTCTAATGAGCTATGGCTTTACTTCGACTGGAAAGATACCAGAAACACAAATTTTATTGGGTATACAAGAAAATAACATCCTTGTATATGACTGACAGGAGATTAGAATGACTCAACCATTTTGAGAAATTATTCTATATTTTTAATAAATTCAATTGTGTGTCTGATATATGAGCAATTGATTCTAGTCTTAGGTATATAGATGGGGTTATTGAGAACAAATGTCTGTGAAGCAATTCATACAACTATGTTCTGAGCAACCATACATTTAAGACAGACTGAGTTGGGTTTTCCCTCACTTTCTGTCATTTTCTTTTTCTCTGTCTCTGTCTCTGTCTCTCTGTCTCTGTCTCTGTCTCTCTGTCTCTCTCTCTGCATGTTTGACAGAATAACACTATGTAGCTTTTGGCTGGCCTGGAGTTCAGTTTGTAGACCAGGTTGGCCACAAACTCACATGTATCTTCTTATCCTCTTGCCTCTGCCTCCAGAGACAACGGATTGCATCACCATGCCAGGCTAAACAATAAGTTTCAATATATTGGTTTTCTGACACAGGGTTTCTCTGTAGCTTTGGAGCCTGTCTTGGAACTAGATATGTAGATTAAGCTAGCCTCGAATTCACAGAGATCCACCTGCCTCTGCCTCCCGAGTGCTGGGATTAAAGGTGTCCACCCCCATCATCTGGCTAGTTGCAGTATTTGTTTTTCCAAGAAAGGAACAATCAAGAATAGGAAAGAAAAAGTTATTTAAGACACGACATAGCTGAATATATATTACCTACACATGTTATGTAATTAAGATGTATTACATTATTGATACACAGTAGCATAATATATAACAGACTTATATATTAATATTTCATAATATATATAATTATAGTGTATTAAGCAAAAGAATTCGATACAAATATGCATGTACTATGTAACTATACTCACTCATGAAGTTCAAAGTCATAAAAGATAAATATCTAGTGACTTAAATCAGAGAGTTTTAATAAGAATCTGGGCTTGAGGAAACAGGGACCAAAAGGGAAAGGGCAATGAACTGATGAGAAGGAAATAATTGACACCTCATTTTGCTTGGGGGTTATGCGTATATATGGCACTTGTCCAACTTTTTTTTTTGTGAGTGGTTTAAATTTGTTCAGTTTCTTGTATGTCAATCAAACATTAACCTAAAAGAAAAAAAAAGAACTAAGTTTGAAATAGCAACAAAGCAAGGACTCTAAATAGAAGACATGCAAATGACCACTGAGCTTATGAAAGTGTGTGCAAATTCATTAGTAATTGAGGGATCTTAGCTAATGTAACATTATGAAGATTTTTTTTTGTCTATCAGGTTAGTAAGAATAAAGAATGAATGATAATTCTTCATTTAGTGTGTATGAAAAGAGGCTCTCATTTATCTCTAATGGGATGTTAATTAACAGAAGTACAGAAAATTGTGTATAATGCCTTCTATTACCGCTACCCTTGTTATCACATTTCTATTTAAAGACATGCACACAAAATGGATTTATCCACACTTCTTCATCTGCAAACATGAGAACAGCAGAAGGAATTTCTTGTGTTTAAATGTACTCACCCACCAGGCATGGAGATGCATTAAGGAGGCAGAGGCAGGGACATCTCTGTGATTTTGAGACCAACCTGTTCTATATAGTGAATTCTAGGAAATTCATAGACAGAGAGACTCTGTCTCAAAAGATATGTATTCCCATGTAACAAAGTAAGAGTGAGGAAAATCATACAGGATAAGGAATATAAAAAAAAGACACCGAAGAAATGTTGCTTGTACTTGACTTGGTAATGTGCCCAAGTGGAGTCTAAAAAGAAACCACACCAACAAAGCCAAAAATGCAGAGCAGTAAAGTTGTCTATGATGCCCAGTAATTTATATGGTATATCCACTTTAAACTTCTTAGACTCATTGCTAGTCATGTTCTTCTCTGCTCCTTTGGCCTGTTGCCTACTGCTTCGCATTGATCTCTTAAAAGCTGGGTTGCTGTGAGGAAGGTGCGAACGATTACAGAAGATATGATATTCATTGTAAATCATGTTGTTCATCTAAAGGGGATTCCAGGAAGCAGGTGGAATCAGCGTTTCAGGCTAGAAGTTTCTTCCTTTGATTTGCTTTTTATCACAGTTGGTTTGTTAATGAGATACAGGGTTTTCCTTCCTTTCCAAGGACACATAATTCTGTTATCAGTGCATGCACATTCTGCCCACAGTGATTTCTTCAATGACTTTAATCCCCCTTTTAATCCACCAAATAAAGAGCCATCCAAATGAAGGAATGAGGAGGCATTTGCCTGGAAAAGTACTTTCACTTCAGATGGAAGATATTTTACCCCCCTGTAAAAGCTTGATAAAAAAATTAATAAGGATGTTTAATTAATTGTTTACAGAAAGTTGACATAATTCTAATGGGAAACATTCCTAATAATCCATGCACAAAGAATGATAGGGATTTGTTTATAAGTATAAATGAATCAAAAGCTCTGGAACAAAAAATAGATTAAAAAAAAAGAAACCCTTGTTGGCAACTTCACAATTAGTAAATTGCTTACTTGAGAATCCTCTTTTATCTTTGCTTTCCAGTGTGTTACTAGAAGTGCAGTGAAAATAAAAATCTCAATTAGAACTTCAGTGAGGGAACTCCTCAAGAGACTCCACTATATGCATATGGCTTTAATAATCTTGATTAATTGGAAGATTTTGCATGTACATGGATAAATTATCTCTTTCTCAATCTCTCTCTCTTTCTCTCTGTTTCTGCTTTATACACACAACTCTGTCACACAGCCACATGCATGCATCCACAAACACAAAGCATGCTACATCAAGAATTTAGCATTTCTAAATAAAAAATAAATTACTACATTTTTGATGCAAATGGTATCTAGAAAATAAAATGTTACTTTTGTGTTTATCTATATTTACAATTCATATTTTATTTAGAACAATTTTCTATTAAGAGGATTAAACTTTTATTTAGTGGTAAGTTTCAATTGCTACCCAAATACCTGGCTGCTCATGAAAACTTTCCGTATTCTAATATTTTAAGCAGATTCACCTGCTTAGTTACCCATATAGAAGCCAGTAAGGTTGCATTAAAATTATTGAAGTCAAAGTTTTACCCCTGTAGTATATTTTCTTATTCTTCAAAATTATGTGAAGAAAATGAATAGGAGTTCTTCATACATTTTTACTCAGTAAAACCATCAGTGTCTTTTTCTGAATGTGGGCAACTGCCTGCCCTCTCCAATTTTTCTTCCACATTGAATTATTGATTCATGAGTTTCGGAAGGATGGTTACTTGTAGCTCTTATATATTATCCAGTGCATTCGGAGAAAGATTTTTGAGTAATTTTTTATTCATCACACAGAATTAAACCTGAGCCCATCCACAATGCTGGCAAGCCTAAGATATTTGGTTTATTCATATAACATTCCTTTTATCCAATGAATGATTTTTAAAAATATAAATTAACTTTACTTATTCTGGTTGTAGAATGAGATTCTTTCTTTGATGCACGAGTGCTAATTTGTTTTAAAAATAAAAACCCAGACCCAGACATCAGGGTAAACACTGGAAGATCAGAGAGACAAAGGATCAAACCACAGCCAATTCTTAGCTTGTTAATTCCTCGTCTAAACAATGGCTGAGCTCCTGTCTCTGCCCACCTTATAGTCCTCTCTCCATCCAGCCATATCACTCCCACTCTGTTTGTACAAACCTCCAGACCTCTATGGGTAACTAGTGACTAACTCACAATCTGATTTTCAGGCAAGCTTTAACTGTGAGAGTGCAGACAAAATATCATCACATCCCCCCCCCCTTTTTCTGTAGGCTGCCATTTTTGTCTTGCTGTTGACCATGTCATTTGTTTTATAGAAGCTTTCCCATTCCAGGAGGTCCTATTTATTAATTGTTTCTCTCAGTGTCTGTGCTACTGGGGTTATATTTAGGAAGTGGTCTTCTGTGCCGATGCGTTCAAGTGTATTTCCACTTGTTTTTCTATGAGGTTCAGTGTGGCAGGCTTTATGTTGTGGTCTTTGATCCATTTGGACTTGGTTTTGAGCACGGTGATAGATATGGATCTATTTTCATTCTTCTACATGTTGACATCCAGTTATGCCTGCCAGCACCATTTGCTAAATATGCTTTCTTTTTTCCATTTGATATTTTTTGCTTGTCAAAAATTACGTGTTCAAAGGTGTGTGGATTAATATCCAGGTCTTCAATTTGGTTCCATTGGTCCTCCTGTCTGTTTTTATGTCAATACCAGACTGTTTTCAGTACGGTAGCTCTGTAGTAGAGTTTGAAATCAGGGATTGTGATGCCTCCAGAAGTTCTTTTATTGCAGAGGAAGGTTTTGGCTATCTTATATCTTTTGCTTTTCTGTATGAAGTTGAGTACCTTTCTTTCGAGATTTGTGAAAAACATTTTTGGGATTTTAATGGGCATTGCACTGAATCTGTAGATTGTTTTTGGTAAGATTGCCATTTGGTAAGATTGTTTTTGGTAAGAATTACTATGTTAATTCTACCTAACCAAGAGCATGGGAGATCTTTCCACTTTCTGGTGTCTTCTTCGATTTCTTCCTTCAAAGATTTAAAGTTCTTGTCATACAAGTCTTCTACTTGTTTAGTTAGAGTTACTGTGAGATATTTTATGCTATTTGTGGCTATTGTGAGGGGTGATGTTTCTTTGATTTCTTTCTTAGCCCATTTATCACCATTTACCATCTGTGTACAGAAGGGATACTGATTTTCTTTTGAGTTAATATTGTATCATGGGATGCAATGAAAGCAGTGTTAAGAGGAAAGTT
Organism: Myodes glareolus; assembly: GCF_982192425.1. Classification (NCBI taxonomy): domain Eukaryota; kingdom Metazoa; phylum Chordata; class Mammalia; order Rodentia; family Cricetidae; genus Myodes; species Myodes glareolus. Next base: position 38,347,929 of record NC_142052.1, on the reverse strand, counting down.
CATAGCACTAAATGACTACACAAAGAAGCTGGAAAAATCCGACACTAGCAAATTAACAGAACATTTGATACTTTAGAAAAAAAAAGAAGCAAACTCACCCAAGAGAAGTAGATGGCAGAAAATAATCAAATTGAAAGCTGAAATCAACAAAATAGAAACAAAGAAAACTTAAAAAAATCAGTGAGACAGAGTTGGTTCTTCAAGAAAATCAACAAAATAGACAAATCTTTGGTTTAGAAGGTCCTTCTTTCTATGTGTTGCTTATATTGGTTATTAAAGAAACTGCTTTGGGCCCTTGCTAGCACAGAACTTAGGTAGGCAGAGAAGACAGAACTGAAGTTTGGGAGGAAGAAAGGAGAGTCAGGGAGACGCCATGGATCTGCCACCAGAGATAGACATACTAGACCTTTGTTGGTAAGCCACGACCACATGGTCAGAAATGTGTTAAATCAATATGTGAGAGTTAGCCAATAAGAGGATAGAGCTAATGGGTCAAGCAGTAATTTAATTAGCACAATTTCTGTGTGGTTATTTCAGGACTAAGCTAGCCTGGTGGCTGGGCCAAACAAGTGGGCCCTCTCACCTTGCAACAAACCTTTATCCAAACTAACCAAAAGGCAGAGAGAGAATATTCAAATTAATAAAATCAGAAATGAAAAGGGGGACATAACAGCAGACACAGAGGAAATCCAGAGAATCATCAGGTCATATTTCAAAAACCTTTACTCCACAAAATTGGAAAACTTAAAGGAAATGGACAACTTCTGGATAAATATCACTTACCGAAATTAGATCAACACTAGATAAGCAATTTAAATAGACCTATAATTGCTAAAGAAATAGAATCATTTTACATTGTAAATCTAAGGATCTGTAACCTTGTCATTGTTTCTGCCTCTTCTTTGGTAGCATGCAGATTACCTTCCTGTCTCAAAAATGCGAGCATGTAGATGTAAAAGATGTTGGGGCACTAGCTTGACTTCTCCATGTTTAATAGTTGTGTAGGTGTTGTCTTCAGAAATGGGGCCTTGCTCTCAGTTGGTGAGAGCAACATAGTGTCATGGCCGTAGCCTGTCTTGATAGGAAATTCGCCTTTGGCCCCTTTGGCCTACAACTCAAATAGACATAACCCCCTCCTAGTACTGGAAGGTTCTTTTGGAAATGTCAGGCTGATGCTCTGTCTCGTCCATTATCTGGCTATTACATTTAGGTCACCTCACATACGTTTTTATTTTATGAAACAACTACTGTATTAGCTTTCCATGCCACCCCTCAAAGGCCTTTAAGTTTAGCTGTTCCTCCCCATTACCTCCCCCTCCCCCATGATCTTCCTGTTCCATCTCCTGCATCCATCTTTAACTCTCTATTTTACTTCCCCTTTTTAGGGAAATCTATCTGTACCCACTACTACCTTACTCTATAGCTAAACTCTTTGATTTTACGGACTGTAGCTTGATTACTATCAATTTAAAAGCTATCCACATGTAAATGAATACTCGATGCATCTGTGTTTTTGGGTCAGGTTTCTCTTGTTCAGGATGTTTTTTCCCCAGTTTCATCAATTTATCAGCAAATTTCATGATCTCATTTTTTTAATGGTTGTACAGTACTCCATTGTATAAAGATACCATGGTTTTTATTCATTCTTCTGTCCAGGGACATCTAAGCTGTTTCCAATTTCTGGTTATTATGAATGAAGCAGCAATGGACATGGTTGAGTAAATGTCTGTGTGTAGAATGAAGAAGCATCCTTTGGGTATAGGCCCTGGAGTGGTGGGGCAGGATCTTGAGGTAGCTCGATTACCATCCTCCCGAGAAACTACCACACTGACTTCCATAGTGAATGTACAAGTTTGCATACCTACCAGCAATGGATGAGTCCTTGTCAGCAGGAGCTGTTGTTTGTTTTGATTTATTTTAGTCATTCAGAAGGGTGTAAGATAAAAATCTCAAAGAAGTTTTGATTTGCATTTCCCCAATAACTAAGAATGTTGAACATTTTTTTATGTGTTTTTCAGCCATTTTAGTGTTTTCTTATAAGAATTCTCTGTTTAGATCTGTACTCCACTTTTAAATTGGGTTATTTGTTTTCTTTATATATAATTTTCATTTCATTATACATTTTCATATTAGCCCTCTATTACATAAATAGCTGGTAAAATTCTTTTCCTATTGTGTAGGTTTGAACTTTGTCTGAATGATTGAAATGTTAGGGATTCCTCTTTGTATGCTGTGAATATATTTTATTACTATTGGTTATTAAACAAACTGCTTTGGTCTATGGCTGGGTAGACTAGACCTAGGAGAGAAAACCAAACAGATCTCAGGGAGAAAGAAAACTGAGTAAGGGAGAAGCCAGGTAGCTGCCCAAGAAGCAAGATGTGAGGTAACAAAACAATAAGCCTCAAGGTAAAATATAAAATAATAGAAAGTTTAAATTTAATATGTAAGAGCTACCTAGGAATATGCCTGAGCCATTTGCTAAACAGGTTTGTGATTAATATAGTTTCGCTGTGACTATTTGGGTCTAGAAATGAAAGGGAAGTCTCAGTTTACAGTTTACATTAAAACTTCTGTTTTAACTAAGTCTTTACCAGTAACAATGTGAATGTGAATCATTATTGGATGATTCTTTTTGTCTTTTCCTTTTCAAAATTTTTTTGTTGACCAGGTACATGCCTTTATTTCCAGCACTTGGGAGGTAGAGACAGGCACAACTCTGTGAGTTCAAGGCCAGCCTGGTCTACAAGAGTTAGTTCTAGGACAGCCAGGGCTGTTACACAGGTAAATCCTGTCTCAAAAAAAAACCAAAAAGAAAAAAAAAGTTGTTTTGTCTGACTCATTCACATATCATGAAATGATTTGTCTGTCATTCAATGGACTTCTTATACAGCCATGCCTCATTCCTTGAACACATGTTTGCTAAAGCAAAACTTTTATTAACAGTGTTCTTATTCTATGGGTTCTTATGCTGATTTTTATAGCTAGTTCTTCAATATGTGACAATAATTTTAATTAAAAATGTAAAATTAAAGCCAACTACTTTGTGACATGAAATCCAACCATCTTTCAGGTAATGACTCCAAATTTCCGAAAAAAGCCCAATATTCAGGACATGGAAAACAGAACTCTGTCATTTTATTAAGGAATTTGGTTGGGAGGGAGGAACATTAAAGGGAAATGAGGTAATTATATCAAAAATTAAATAAGCATTTAAACTTTGTTATAAGTTTAAATAATAATGAATGAACAAAGTAACGATTCTTTTTCTTCAAGGTCTAGAGTAAAACTTTCAGAGCTGTCTATAAGCCACAAATTAATAATAAAATAACAATTAAAAACCATTTAAGAATGGAATTTACAGATCCTTTTCTCCCTGGGTATTCCAAAGGGGCGGCTTCCCCCACCTAAACCCTCCTACCCCATCTCTGCTTTCAGCCAGGAACCCTTTTCCTTCCTCTCTCCCTTTTTTGGGGCATAAAATCCTCCAACTCAGCCTGTGTGGACGCTGCCGGGACGGGACAGTGAGTGCAAACAAGAGGGAGTTCCTTTGTTTTAATAGCCTGCCTGCAGCAAGATAGGGCTGCAGGCAAAGTGATTCCTGGCCAGCAAGGGGCACTAATCCTGTAGCAGAAGACCCAGCAAAGGGAAGAGCCATTGGAGAGCATCTGAAGGAAGAGATGGGCAGGAGCCAAGGCAAGAATTCCTCCAACAATCTGAAAAACAACATGAAAACACCAGATCCCAGAGATCTTATGACAGAAGGACTTGAACACACTATTCCGGAAGAAGTAGAAAACAGTGTCATTATGAAAGCAATAGAGTCTCTTAAACAGGGTATGAATAACTCACTTAAAGAAATAGAAGAGAAATATAACAAAAAGATCGAAGAAATGAGTAAAGAAATGGAAGAGAAATATAACAAAAAGTTTGAAGAAATGAGTAAATTCATAAAAGATACCCTGGGAAACCAAGAAAAAACAATCAAACAGGTAATGGAATCAGTTCAATAATTGAAAACTGAAATAGAGGCAATGAAGAAAACACAAACCAAGGGCCGGCTGGATATGGAAAATCTAGGTCAACAAACAGAGACTTCAGGAACAAGCATAACCAATAGAATACAAGAGATAGAAGAACGAATCTCAGATTATGAAGACACCATAGAAAAAATAAACTCTCTGACCAAAGAAAACAGCAAATCCAACAAATTCTCATCACAAAACATTCAGGAAATCTGGGACATAATAAAAAAACCAAATCTAAGAATAATAGGGGTAGAAGAAGGAGAAGAATTGTAGATCAAAGGTCCAGAAAATATATTCAACAAAATTATAGAAGAAAACTTTCCCAACCTAAAGAACAAAATTCCTATGAAGGTTCAAGAAGCATGCAGAACACCGAATAGACTGAATCAGAAAAAAAAAACATCCCCTCGGCATATAATAATCAAAACACAAAGCATTCAGATTAAAGAAAGGATATTAAGAGCTGCAAAGGAAAAAGGTCAAGTAACTTATAAAGGTAAACCTATCAGACTTACACCAGACTTCTCTATGGAAACCATGAAAGCCAGAAGGTCCTGGATAGAGGTACTGCAGAAACTAAGAGACCATGGATGCAAGCCCAGACTACTATACCCAGCCAAGCTATTGTTCACTATCAATGGAGAAAACAAAATATTCCAGAATAAAAACAAATTTAAACAATACGTAGCTACAAATCCAGCCTTACAGAGAATATTAGAAGGAAAATCACAACCCAAGGAATCCAACAATCCCAACACTGCCTACACTAACTCAGACATCTAGCGACCCTTCACAAGTACAACTCAAAGAAGGAAATCACATACGCTCTGCTACCCAAAAAAAAAACGACCAGAGTCAACAACCACTGGTCATTAATATCTCTTAATATCAATGGACTCAATTCACCTAAAAAATGCACAGACTTAGAGATTGGATAAGAAAACAGGATCCAACATTCTGCTGTTTACAAGAAACACACCTCAACCACAAAGACAGACACCTATTCAGAGTAAAGAGTTGGGAAAAGGTTTTCCAAGCAAATGGACCTAAGAAACAAGCGGGTGTGGCCATTCTAATATCTAACAAAATTGACTTCAAACTAAAATCAATCAGAAGATACAGAGATGGACATTTCATACTCATAACATGAACAATTCATCGGGAAGAAGTCTCAATCCTGAATATCTATGCCCTAATATAAAGGCACCCACATATGTAAAAGAAACTCTTCTAGAACTCAAGGCAGTCATCAAACCACACACACTAATAGTAGGAGACTTCAACACACCTCTCTCACCAATGGACAGGTCAATCAGACAGAAACCCAACAGAGAAATAAGAGAATTATTGGAGGTATTGAATCAAATGGACTTAACAGACATCTATAGAACACTCCACCCAAATAGGAAAGAATATACCTTCTTCTCTTCAGCTCATGGAACCTTCTCAAAAATTGACCACATACTCAGTAACAAAGCAAACTTCCACAGATACAAAAAAATATTAGTAACCTCCTGTGTCTTGTCAGATCACCATGGATTAAAGTTAGAATTCAACAACAATGGTACCCCCAGGAAGCCAACAAACTCATGTTACTCTAACAGTCAGCTACGACATCACCCCAGGGTCAAGGAAGAATTAAAGAAATAAATTAAAGTCTTCCTTGAATTTAATGAAAATAAACCTATTTATAATGCTCAAACCTATGGGACACTATGAAAGCAGTGCTAAGAGGAAAGTTCATAGCACTAAGTGCCCAATTAAAGAAAATGGAGAAAGCACACATTGGAGACTTAACAGCACACTTGAAAGCACTAGAAAAAAAGAAGCTGATTCACCCAGGAGGAGTAGAAGACTGGAAATAATCAAACTGAGGGCTGAAATCAACAAAATAGAAACACAGAAAACAATCCAAAGAATCAATGAAACAAAAAGCTGGTTCTTGGAGAAATCAACAAGATCGACAAACCCCTATCCAAACTAATCAAATGGCAGAGAGAGAACATGCAAATTAATAAGATCAGAAATGAAAAGGGGGACATAACTACAGACACAGAGGAAATTCAGAGAATCATTAGATCTTACTACGAAAGGTTATACGCCACAAAATTGGAAAATGTAAAAGAAATGGACATTTTTTTAGATAAGTACCATATACTAAAGTTGAACCAAGACCAGGTGAACAATCTAAATAGACCTGTTAGTCGCGAAGAATTAGAAGCTGTTATCAAAAATCTCCCTACCAAAAAAAGCCCAGGACCAGATGGTTTCAATGCAGAATTCTACCAGAACTTCCAGGAAGAGCTAATACCTATACTCTTTAATGTATTGCACAATATAGAAACAGAAGAGTCATTGCCAAACTCCTTTTATGAAGCTACAGTTACCCTGATACCAAAACCACACAAAGACACAACCAAGAAAGAGAATTACAGGCCAATCTCACTCATGAACGTCGATGCGAAAATTCTCAATAAAATACTGGCAAACCGAATCCAAGAACACATTAGAAAAAATATCCATTATGATCAAGTAGACTTCATCCCAGAGGTGCAGGGCTGGTTCAACATACGCAAATCTATCAATGCAATCCATCATATAAATAAATTGAAAGAAAAAAAAAACCATATGATCATTTCATTGGATGCTGAAAAAGCATTTGACAAAATTCAACACCCATTTATGATAAAGGTGTTGGACAGACTGGGGATACAAGAATCATACCTAAATATAATTAAACCAATATACAGCAAGCCAACAGCTAACATCAAATTGAATGGAGAGAAACTCAAAGCCTTTCCACTAAAATGAGGAAAACGACAAGGCTGTCCACTCTCTCCATACTTCTTCAATATAGTGCTTGAAGTTCTAGCAATAGCAATAACACAACATAAGGGGATCAAGGGGATTTGAATTGGAAAGGATGAAGTTAAACTTTTGTTATTTGCAGATGATATGATAATGAACATAAGTGACCCCAAAAACTCTACCAAAGAACTCCTACAGCTGATAAACACCTTTAGTAATGTGGCAGGATACAAGATCAACTCCAAAAAATCGATTGCCCTCCTGTACACAAAGGATAAAGAAGCTGAGTAGGAAATCAGAGAAGCATCACCTTTCACGATAGCCACAAATAGCATAAAATATCTTGGGGTTACTCTAACCAAGGAAGTGAAAGACCTATTTGACAAGAACTTTAAGTCTTTGAAGGAAGAAATTGAGGAGGATACCAGAAAATGGAAAGACCTCCCCTGCTCTTGGATTGGGAGAATCAACATAGTAAAAATGGCAATTCTACCAAAAGCAATCTATAGATTCAATGCAATTCCCATCAAAATCCCATCAAACTTCTTCACAGACCTGGAGAGAACAATAATCAAGTTTATATGGAAAAACAAAAAACCCAGGATAGCCAAAACAATCTTATACAATAAAGGAATTTCTGGAGGCATTACCATCCCTGACTTCAAACTCTATTACAGAGCTACAGTATTGAAAACAGCTTGGTATTGGCATAAGAACAGAGAAGTCGACCTATGGAATCGAATAGAAGACCCGGGTATTAACCCACAAACCTATGAACACCTAATTTTCGACAAGGGGGTAAAGGTATACAATGGTAGAAGGAAAGCATCTTTAACAAATGGTGCTGGCATAACTGGATGCCAACCTGTAGAAGAATGAAAGTAGATTCATATCAATCACCATGCACAAAACTCAAGTCCAAATGGATTAAAGACATCAACATTAATCTGTCCACTTTGAACCTGACAGAAGAGAAAGTGGGAAGTAGTCTACAAGATATAGTCACAGGAAACCACTTCCTAAGTAGAACCCCAGTAGCACAGACAAGAAGAAAAACAATGAATAAATGGGACCTACTGAAACTGAGAAGCTTCTGTAAAGCAAAGGACACTGTCAGTAAGACAAAAAGGCTGCCTTCTGACTGGGAGAAGATCTTCACCAACCCCTCATAAGACAAAGGTCTGATCTCCAAAATATGCAAAGAACTCATGAAACTAGACACTAAAACTCTAATTAACCCAATTAAAAAATGCGGTACTGAACTGAACAGAGAATTCACAACAGATAAACTTCAAATGGCCAAAAGACACTTAAGGTCATGCTCAACCTCCTTAGCGATCAGGGAAATGCAAATCAAAACCACTTTGAGATACCATCTTACACCTTTCAGAATATCTAAAGTCAAAAACACCAACGATAGCCTATGCTGAAGAGGATGTGGAGTGAGGGGAACACTCATCCATTATTGGTGGGAATGCAAACTTGTGCAGCCACTGTGGAAATCAGTGTGGTGGTTTCTCAGGAAACTGGGAGTCAACCTCCCTCAGTACCCAGAAATTCCACTCTTGGGAATATACCCAAGAGATGCCTTATCATACTACAAAAGTATTTGTTCAACTATGTTCATAGCTGCACTATTTGTAATAGACAGAACCTGGAAACAACCTAGGTGCCCCTCAATAGAAGAATGTTTAAAAAAGGTGTGGAACATATACACATTAGAGTTTTACTCAGCGGTAAAAAACAATGACATCTTGAATTTTGCATGCAAATTGATGGAAATAGAAAACGCTTTACTGAGTGAGGTAAGCCAGACCCAAAAAGAGGAATATGGTATGTACTCACTCATAAGTGTATTCTAGCCATAGTTAAAGGTCTGTGAGTCTATAATTCGTGATCCTAGAGAAGCTAAATAAGAAGGTGAACCTGTAGAAAATCATATAGTTATCCTCCTGGATATTAGAAGTAGACAAGATTGCCAGGCAAACTTGGGTGCACGGGGGGGTCGGGGTGGAAGTAAGGGGAGAGGGTTAGGGAGAGGGGAGTGGGGGAGGATTGGGGATGGCTTGGGGGAATTGGAAGGGGGAGGGAGGAAGGATGGTTATAGTAGCAGGGAAGTTTATATCTCAACTAAGGGAGTCATTTTAGGGTTTGCAAGAGACTTGATTCTGGAGGGGTTCCCAGGCCCAAGGTGAGGTCCGCAGATTGTTCCCTGGGCAGCAGAGGAGAGGGTGCCTGAACTGGCCTTGGCCCATAACCATACTGATGAATATTTTGCATGTCACCACAGAACCTTCATATGGCGATGGATGGAGACAGAGACAGAGACACATATTGGAACACTGGACTTAACTCCCTAAGTCCAAATGAGAAGCAGAGGGAGGGAGATCGTGAGCAAGGAAAGCAGAACCAGAGGGAACCTTCATCCGACGATGGATGGAGATAGAGATGGAGACCCACATTGGAGCACTGGACTGAGCTCCCAAGGTCCAAAGGAAGAGCAGAAGGAAGAAGAACATGAAAAAGGAAGTCACAACCGAGAAGGGTGCGTTCACCCACTGATACAAGGGGAGTGATCAAAGGAGAGCTCACCAAGGCCAGTTGGACTGGGACTGAACGAGCATGTGATCAAACTGGATTCTCTGAATGTGGCTGACATGGGGGCTGAGAAGCCATTGACAATGGCACTGGGTCTTGTTTCGTCTGCATGGACTGGCTTTTTGGGATCCTGGCCTGTTTGGATGCTCACCTTCCTGGACCTGGAGTAAGGGGGGAGGAACTTGGATTTCCCACAGGGCAGGAAACCCTGACTGCTCTTGGGAATGGTGAGGGAGGAGGAGAGGGAGTGGGGAGAGCGGGAGGGTATTGGGAGTAGGGGAGGAAGTGGAAATTCTTAAATAAATAAATAAGGAAAAAAAGAATGGAATTTACAAAGTGTTGGCAGAGGTTTTCTGTCCTGCCCAGTTCCTACGGTCGTTAAGTCCCAAAGAAATCTCACAGAAGTCTATATTAATTATAAACTGATTGACTCATTAGCTCAGGCTTCTTATTAACTCTTATAACTTATTAGCCTGTTTTTCTTGTCTATGCTAGCCGCATGCCTTGGTACCTTATTTGATGAGGCAGTTACATCTTGCTTCTTCTGTGGCTACGTCAGAACTGCAGACAATGCTTTCCTCTCCAGAATTCTGCTTTTCTCATTGACCCATCTTTAACTTTCTGTCTGGTTGTTCCACCCATACTACCTGCCTGGTAACTGACCAAACAGCATTTATTTGAAATATAATTGACAGAATACAGACCATTGTCTCACAGCAACAAAGTGTTATTAGCTCTATCTAGTTTTTAGTTTGTGGTCAATGCCATTGGTATAGGCAAATTTCTCTTTTGTCCACAAAGGCTGAAATGTCTTATGGTTTTTACTGGTTTGCTGTCTGGTGACAACTTTCTTGATCAGGTCATTTATTTCTCATAAGCCTGAAAATACTTTTGCCTTTGTCAGACATTCTTTGGTCATTGATGCATGGCCTTTGGAATCTTGATGATCTACTCGTTTTATATTGAAGTAGTCTCCATCAGAATTGTTTATTACATGTCTTCTATTAAGATGTTTAAAGAAATCATAGCCTGTAGTTAATTTCAAACACTAGACAATATCATCAGTTTCCGATAGCAACAGAATTAACTTCCTTCTGAACCAAGAGTCATTCTGGTACTACAAAGTTTTTGTGAATATATCCATATTACAGTAGATCCTATTGTCTGTGGTTTTAATATATTGAAGGAACATTTGCTCTAAATTCCAAATCCTCATGAACTGACTTTACTTTAATTATTTAATAATTGGGTTAATATACTTTTAAATTTGATTCCATGTCCCAAGTTGGTATTCATAATTGATATCTCCCATGTGACCTAGCTTCATAACATCAATTAGCAATTTCTGTCCAATGTAAGACTCTTCCTAAGGTGAAAGACTGGTATTTGCTTTCCTTATAAAATATGTAATATTAAGAGAAGATATACATCAGAGGGGAACCACATGATTAGATAAGTAAAGTCCCTTCCTACTTATTCATTTGTTACTTTTGATTTCTTCGTGTGTAGCCCCTATTGTCAGCTGCCACAGAGTTTTCATATTGAGTATTGAATTGCATGATGACCCTACAGCTAACACATGGCTAAATGTTCATGACTTCACACTGATTTGAAAACTGACATAAGCCTGGTCTTTAGAGAAATTTATTTGAAAACTGATGTTCTTAGTGTTGTCAAAAGGGAAAGATACAGTAGAAATCCACCTGAACAACAACAGCAACAACAGAAAATAAACCATCATGAGATACTTAGAAATTAACTACTTGCCTACTTAATAAACTATGACATAGTTTAATGATCTGTACACCTTTCTTAAAAATGGCTGAATTCCTTAAGAGTATCTTTTTATATATTTTATCTGATATAAGACATGTATAGTTGCTGAAGAATCTGTGATGATTGACTGTATTTCACGATCCACTTTCTAATATCTTCAGTCTCTTTGGGTTTTAATATGAAGGTTTCAGGAATGGAGACTCTCAGATAATTTCTGTAAATAAATGAAATTCCTAAATAGATGAAATTGAAATCTATATCTATATCTATCTATCTATCTATCTATCTATCTGTCTATCTATTATCTATCTATCTATCTATATATCGATAGATATATATCGATATATAGATAGATAGATAGGATGGACCCCATGTTGAGGATCAAAAATAATATAGCAGTAGATTTGTTCTAACCTTACTGATTTCTATGGCTATAAGTCCAGACTCAGTATATATCATGAAAAAAGATCAGTGAAAAAAATTATTTTTATAAATGCAATGAATATATGTTCAAATAAAGTAACTGTTACATCTTAATGTCACAGTGTACTCTGAGATATTTTACAAATATTTAATAATAATAACAATATTCTTAAATCTTTGGGGCCTCAATATTCTCCAGGTGATTTTAGAAGGCCATGGCTTTGGGTGGTGCTTTGTAGATCTGTACATATGCAAGTGTTGATGGAAAGAGAAGACACCCCTCTGAAAAGAGCACACAGTCCCCCACAGGAAACAAGGTCACCTTGTCTACCATTATACACATCATCACTTTATTTTGTTTTGAAGTTATGCCTTTGAACAGTGATCTCTTCATTTTCTCCCCTTATCATAACAGTTCAATGAAGCACAATTAAGAAGTGCAAAGCATCATAGATTTTCTTGGATGATAAAATATACTTGAAGTTAGCTGTCAGTTTCTGTTTTTATTACTCCACCTCTGATAAGAACCTTCAGAATTGTGGAGATTTCAAATATTCCTACCATCAGTTACTACAACCGTGGTAATTAGAATAGTTGAATTGAGTATTGATGAGTTAGTTTAAATTCATGAACTTGACATATAATTTTTTTGCTAAACGTGGCAAGGAGACATTTTTTTTGAAACCAAAATTTTCTTTTGATGTTTCTTTTGTCCAGGGAACAATCCGGGGATCTCTCCTTGGATCTGGAAACCCCTCTAGAATCAAGTCTCTTGTAAACCCTAAAATGACTTCCTTAGTTGAGATATAAACTTCCCTGCTCCCATATCCATCCTTCCTCCCTCCCCCATCCCAATCCTCCAAGCTTTCCCCAATCCTCCCCTACTCCCTTCTCTCTAACCATCTCCCCTTCCAGCCACTCCCGCCCCTGTGCACCCAGTGTTGCCTGGCAATCTTGTCTACTTCCAATATCCAGGAGGAAAACTACATGATTTTCTTCAGGTTCATCTTCTTATTTAGCGTCTCTAGGATCACGAATAATAGGCGCAATGACCTTTAATTATGGCTAGAATTCACTTATGTGTGAGTACATACCATATTCCTCTTTTTGGGTCTGGATTACCTCACTCAGTAAAGCATTTTCTATTTCCATCCATTTGCATGCAAAATTCAAGATGTCATTGTTTTTTACCACTGAGTAAAACTCTAATGTGTATATGTTCCACACCTTCTTTAACCATTCTTCTATTGAGGGGCACCGAGGTTGTTTCCAGGTTCTGACTATTACAAAGAGTGCAGCTATGAACATAGTTGAACTTTCTTTTCAAACTTATATACCTTCTTCTTCAGTGACATCGATCTCTGTGAAAACAGTTGTGATGCTATGCTTATTGGGTCCTCAGCTCTAGTTCTGCTTGGTAGCTACTCCCCTAATTCAGTAGTAAATCCAAGAACCCAGAAAAGCTTTAGCATGTTCTTATACATACCTAGTACTCTTTCCAACGACGAGCCATATTGCCTTTGCCTTACCTTTCTGTTGTAGCTAAGAAGTATGCGGCTGGTAGGGTACCCTGGCAATGGAGGGTAATAGAGCTTACTACTCAACCCCACATAACACTTGAAAGGGAGAACTAAATCTATAAAGCTCTGCTCTGACTCCACTGTATGTTGTGGTATAGAAACTCCCAACAAAAATGAGAAATAATAAAAAAAAGAAGCTTGGACGCACTGTTTTAAAGCTAGTTGCTCCATGGGACTTGAGTTTTGTGCATGGTGATATATATGAGTCTATTTTCATTCTGCTACATGTTGAAAGACCTCAACATAAAGCCAGCCACACTGAACCTTATATAAGAGAAAGTGGGAAGTATACTTGAACACATTGGCACAGGGAACCACTTCCTAAATATAACCCCAGCAGCACAGACACTGAGAGAAACAATTAATAAATGGGACCTCCTGAAACTGAAAAGCTTCTGTAAAGCAAAGGACATGGTCAACAAAACAAAACGATAGCCTACAGAATGGGAAAAGATCTTCACTAACCCCACAACCGACAAAGGTCTGATCTCCAAAATACACAAAGAACTCAAGAAATTGGACACCAAAAGATCACATAATCCAATAAAAAAAATGGAGTACAGACCTAAACAGAGAACTCTCAACAGAGGAATCTAAAATGGCAGAAAGACACTTAAGGAAATGTTCAGCATCCTTAGTAATCAGAGAAATGCAAATCAAAACAACTCTGAGATTCCATCTTACACCTGTAAGAATGGCCAAGGTCAAAAACACTGAAGACAACTTATGCTGGAGAGATTGTGAGCAAAGGGAATACTCCCACATTGCTGGTGGGAATGCAAGCTGATACAACCCCTTTGGATGTCAGTGTGGCGATTTTTTAGAGAATTAGGAAATAACCTTCCACAAGACCCAGTAAAACCACTTTTGGGTATATATCCAAAGAATGCTCAATCATGCCACAAGGACATGTGCTCAACTATGTTCATAGCAACTTTGTTTGTCTTAGCCAAAATTTGGAAATAACCTAAATGCCCCTCTATCGAAGAATGGGTAAGAAAAATGTGGTACATTTACACAATGGAGCACTACACAGTGTAGGGGACTGCAACCACATTCTCCACCACAAGATGGCACTAGCACCTGGTTTCACCACCAGGTGAACAAAGCACAGGTGCGCGGTAACTTTCCACTGCTGTCCCCGCCTACTCCCGAGGCATCATCTGGGATTATGGGCAGCAGACCAATCCAAGAGTGACACGTCCGAAGCAAGGACTGCTTCCTATATAAAGGAGGGGTTCCCTCATTTAGGGGTCCCTGGCCATGTTGGCTTATGCTCTAGCTCCCAAGGGGCATTAAAGCTTTTCTGCAGAAGGATCCTGTGTCCCGCGTGGTTCTTGCTGGAGAGACGGTAGCTTGGGACAACACAGCAGTAAAAAATGATGGCTTGAATTTTGCAGGAAAATAGATGGAGCTAGAAAACAATATTTTAAGTGAGGTAACCCTCCAATACCTCACCTGAGTGACACAGAAAGACAATTATCACATGTACTCACTCATAGGTGGTTTTTAAACATAAAGCAAAGAAAGTCAGCCTACAAACCACAATCCCAGAAAACTTAGACAACAATCAACAATGAGGACACTAAGAGAGACTTACATAGATATAATCTACATGGGAAGTAGAAAGTAGAAAAAGGCAAGATCTCCTGAGTAAATTGGGAGCATGGGGACCTTGAGGGAGGTTTGAAGTGGGGAGGAGAGAGGCAGGGAGGGGAGCAGAGAAAAATGTAGAGCTCAATAAGTATCAATAAAAAATAAAGCAAGTTGCTTAGTTCTAATTTTGCAGAAAATGCTATTCTGTACATTCTCTGACTCTGTGGCGATATCTGTGTGAGGCAACAGATAGACTTAGAAGGCTACCCAGAACTATCTGATTTAACTTCTCAGACATGACTCTATTACCAGCATGATTCACTTTATCTTTAAAAACTAATATAGTCAGAAAGCTTTTTTTCTATTTTTTTAAATTTTTCCATGCAAATATTTACACTTCCTTCCCTTCTCCCAATCCCCTCCCTCTCCCCCATACTCCCTCCCGTGTCTCCATTCCTGCTTGAGAGAGGGCAGGGAACCCTGCCCCGTGGGAACTCCAAGGCCCTCCCGGCTACATCCAGGCCTAGGGAGCTGTGCATCCATATAGACTAGGGTCCCAAAAAGCCAGAACATGCTGTAAAAACAAGTCCCAGTGCCTTTATCAATGGCTTCTCAGTCAGCCCCCATTGTCAGCCACGGTTAGAGAGTCTGGTTTGATCACATGCTCATTCAGACCCGGTCCAGCTGGATTTGGTGAGCTCCCATTAGAACAGGCACACTGACTCAGTTGGTGGACCAACCCCACGCTCTCCTGACTTCCTCGTCTTCTCTCTCCTTTTGCCTTTCAACTGGACCTTGGGAGCTCAGTTTGTTGCTCTGATGAGGGTCTCTGTCTCTATCTCCATCCTTTGCCAGACGAAGATTCTATGGTGATATTCGAGATAATCATCGGTGTGATAGTGGGGCAAGGACAGTTCAGGCACCCTCTCCTCTGTTGTCCAAGGACCTAGCTGGGGACATCCCCGTGGACACCTGGGATCCCCTTTAGAGTCAAGTTTCTTGCCAACTCTAAAATGGATCCCTTAATGTAGGTATCTCCTTCCCTGCTCCTATATCCGCCCTTCCTCCATCTCCACCCTCCCACTCCCCCAAGCTCTTGCCAGTCCTTCCCTTCTCCCTTCCCTCTCCCCATCTCAGAAAGTTTTATCTAATACGAGTATCCCATTACACAGACTTGCTAGCAAAACCAATCTTTATTATCTCTAAAGCCAAGACATTTCAGAACACCATACCCGATAATTATTTTTTTTTCTGCCTAAACTTGGTCACACCTTATGACTTGCCTGGGAGGAATTTTCAAATTTTCTCAAGAGTTAAGCCCACGTCTGTTCACGGAGGCATGATCAGCTTCAGCCAGTAAACGTTGCTAACAATTGTGGTACATTCTAATTAGATTTCCCTGTCATCTAGGCTGGGACTTCTGGTAATAAAATATCGACAGGAAGCAAAAAACTGAAAATTAAAGGCCAATAAAGGAATTCTAACACGAAAATTTATAAACACTTTCAAATTAAGTAAAACTTCAAGCTGTTGGGCTCCACTCCATTTTATAGGTACAACATTTTCTTAGACTCCCGCTGCCTTACAATTTGAGTGAATTTTGTTTTCAGATAAAAGGACTCTGCTGATCAATTTAGGATTATAAAATTCTTAAAGTTTCTTTTAGGAAAAAAAAATAGAGGCGCTTTCCTCCCTTGTTAATAGAATACCTCCAAGCTGTGACTCATTAGATTTTCATCTGCTGTTATGGTTGTTGTTCAATTAAAAAAGAAAGCTTAAACCAATTAGACCACAGTGGGTTCGTTTCAAGAAGTTCTAGGAAACCTTTCAGAATCTTGGAACACATTTGCCTGTAATTTGTCAAAGCGTGAGCCAAATGAAGCACAGACAGCTCCTTAAAGTTGGCTGATTATGAGAGACAGGTGAGCATCCTGCCATGCATCAAACCAAGATAGAGAAGCATCCACTGATGAGGGCAGGGAGTGTGAATGCATTCTCCAAGTGTCCAAGATGTTAAGAGCCTGGGACATAATGGTCCAGGAGCTTGGGAGATCAACTGCTCTGCCGACCACTTTCCATGTGTTATTTATTGTGCCTTGATGATGCTCTTCCACCCTGCTTCACATGTTCATCCTTCCGTACCGTGTCCCAATTATCACCATCTTGCTTATGTTTCAAGGATGCTGAAGGAAAATGGATTTTTTTTTTCTGTTCGCGATTACTGAGTATTTAAAATGGGTGGTCTATGTTTGTAACCTATGAGTGCATTTCTAACAGAATTAAAATGTGCAAACAATGTCTTAGGCATATTAACTACTGGGAAGCCCCTTTCCTTTTCAGTTCTTCTACTCTGTTCTCATAACTTTATCTGTAGGATCATTTTAGTTTTACTGTCTTATCATCTGTGCGTTTTCAAAGCACCCTTTCAATTCTGTGAATATTGAGCTTTGTTTGATTCTTGAATGGTTAATTATAAAATGTTTTGACTATTTTCAGTTCATAATAAGTGTTTTACTTACTTCGTTAATGACCAATGATAGATTCTTTTAAATACAGATTCTCGGATAAAGCATTAATTCTTAGGTGGGTGGTGGTGGTATACACCTTTAACTCCAGCACTTAGGGGCAGAGGCAGGAGGTTCTCTCTGAGTTCGAGCCCAGTTTGGTAAATAAGAGCTAGTTCTAGGACAGGTTCCAAAGCTACAGAGAAATCCTGTCTTGAAAGACCAAAATTAAAATAAAATAAAAGTTAATTAGCACAGATCATCACTGAAAATATTTATAATTATGTGCTTTATTTTGTATCTTATAGCGATTTGGTGTTTTCTTGGTTCAGAATAAATATTGTCCCTAAAGAACTGCTTCAGTCAATGTATACATTAGCAATACTTAAATTTTAAAATATTTCATAATCTTAGAAAATCAATTTTCTCAAAACAATTTTCCTGCCCATTTTTTGTCATGATTATTAAAGCACAGAGACTGAAGAACAGAGACTTTGTTCATTTACTTATTTTTTGTAGAAACCTCATTTTCATGAGAGAAAATGACACACTTCTTCATAAAAATCTCACATTGTTGTAGAATTTCTCTCGTGTTATGGAACACAAGAAAGCCTGCAATATCACAGATATAGAATTTATGTACAGCTTTGGCAGTTTACTATTTTTTTAATTAAATTAATGCCACTTGATGCCTAGAAATGATGTTTTTCCTGTGTCTGGTTTGAGAACAGAGAGATGGCCCAACTTGCAGCCTACAGACAGAATCTGTCCTTCCACACTGATCTACCACATGCAATTTCAGCCTGAAAAAAGATCACATGCAGAAAGAGTACAATGTGCAATGCCTTTAAAGTGTCCCGGGACTCCATGTGTGTGCATGATGTATGTGTGTAAGCGTGGGCATGGATGTGTCATGCATACGAAAGTTAGAGAGCAAAATCTGGGGGTTGGTTCTCTCCAGCTGTGAAATCTAGGGACAAAAATCTAGATCATGAGGTGTGTATGACCCTTGTATTTGCCCACTGAGTCATTTCAGCAGACAGTATACTGTTTATTGCATAATGACTCTGGAGGCACGCCTCAAACTACACTTCTTATGCCCAGATATTTGCCTGGATGAATAGATACTAAGAAAATTCTTCACTAGGAAGGTAACAGTTTTTCGTAATTTATTTCATGGACCATTATACGTCCTAATAAACGTTCCTTTCAGCTCACATACTTCTGCCTCTCAGCCTGCATGCTAGTTCTGTTTTCATAGGGTAAGATGACAAGGACACCCCTTGGGTCCTGGGCAAGAATGTATCTTGCCATCAGGCTAACAAAGGTTGGAACCCAGAATGAGCACGAAGGAGGGATTTCAAGGCTTGAGTTTCTTCAGCTGGCTCTTTATCGTCAGCCCGCGTAGATGTGCTCTCTTGGTGTCTGATGCCATCCGTGTTTGCATAAGGCTAACCTTCGTTCTACCAGATTTAATCACTCTTGACCCGGGATGACAGAAGCTGTGTTGAGCCTGAGTAAACATTTACTGAGGATCTAAAGCTGTTTCTTACCAAGACTTCAGATGGCTCTCCCCTGTTCCCTTTATCTCCTGCACGAGAGCGTCTTTTTTTCCTGTAGGCTTTTCTTAGTACAGAATATGCGCCCCCATCCATAATGAGGATGCAGTTGTCTAAGCTTCCTGGCAATGCCATTCGTGTTGCATTTAGAGAGCCGGTCTAATGTAAGGTTATTAAATAAATGGTTTGTCTGCTCTGTTTCCTGGTCACATGGGCTTTTAGGCCAAAGAAGTTTCTGAACTCCCTGGTGCAGGATTTACATTCTAAATTGAATTAAATTTTAGAACCACTAAAGACCACTTTGGGATGGAATACTGCCAACGATGTATTTACATTCATATGCTGAAACAATATGGATAGCAAAAAAAAAAAAAAAGAATAAGAGAAAACTCCATGATGATTCAGTGGAACTGCCTTTCCGTTGATGCAATCTGGTGGTTTTAGGTGCGTCTGCAGCTCCTAAAGTAAGTCATTGCACGGGATCATTCTACCAGGGCCATGAATAAACAAAAGTATATCACAGATTCAACTAAGTTTCATATTATAAAAGCAATTCACTCTAATAAAATCTGGATTCTGGGATGCAAGAATCAGGCATTCCAATGTGCCCATGACTTTGGAAAGGAGTCACTGCGGCCTTGTGCTTTCAAACATAGGCCTCTAAGAACTGTGGTCACATTATCAACATGTGGAGAATGAAATATCTCAGATTCTCTGTTGTTACTAGACAGCCTTAATATAACTCACAAATCCATCCTCCCTCTGTCTCGGGCAGCTCCACCTCACTTTTAGGTGTCATGGAGACATACAGGAAACATGCTAATCAAAATGGATATAGTGTGTCAAAGGAAGTGTATATTAGCTATCTGTTGTACAACATGGGGGTTATAGTTAATGATGATGAAAGCTTCAAAATTGCTAGAACAGTATACTTAGTATTCTCACTACAAAAGCAAATACTCTATTAACAAAACCAATATATGTAATAAGTAGGAATGATGCCGGATAAACAGCGTGATTGACTCATTTTGCAGAGTAGCTATGTATCACGACGTCTCAATGGATCCCATACATATGCTCATCAAAATTATATTTCCATGGAGTTTTATTTTTATATTTGTAGACCTAATTCATGGCCTGGCATAAAATTGCTGTTAAGTAAGATTTGGAAATTGTATGTTAGCGAACATGTCACTTAGCAATAATTCACAGAGCGAAAGAATTAAGTGATGAACTTGCAGTGAGCTGTTTCCTCAGAGAGTATTTGAGGGTTGTTAGACAAATACTGTCTTCTTAGAAAATTAGTGCTGTAGCTAACAAGGAGGGGGATTTGAAACGCTGAGAAAGGGGTCTTCCTCTCTTTTACACTCAGGTTAAAGCACTTGAAAGGCTTGTCTGAGACTCTCCTAGGGATCTAACGATGGAATTCTTCCAGAACCTCCACAACAGTGGTGTGTTCACAGTAACGCTAGGACACAGTTACTTCAATAGAAACTGTCAATCTGTCCAGTTAAATTCTGTACAAGTGAACAGCTTTAGTGTTTTCCATTCATGAGTCTTGTCTTGACGCTTGTACCCACAGAACACCTCTTTCAATGTTAGAGATACTTGCTTCTCTTCTTCGTTCTGCTCAGGGCCTGTGTCTTCCAGACCATCTCTAGAAACCAGGTCTTCTTCTTCCCCTGTTGTGGTTCTGAGGTAACTGAAGATCAGCCAGATAATTTGCGGATTAATTCTTACAACTACCAAGAAAGTCCTATGAGATTCAACACACATTTGTTGAGGGTATCCCAGCAAAAACCAAATACCATTTTGTATACCACCAAAATAGGTGTCTGCAAATCTGTTTTGACCCCAGCACTTGCAGAAACTACCTTCCTGTTCAGGGGTAGAAATTTCTCTCAACTCCAACTTGTTTGCCTGCCTGGCACTTAGTAGGTTATTTTCTTAGGCAACCTGATTCTTCCCACTCTGCTCTCAGTATGTGTATCCACCTCGCTTTGAAAGTGTGCAGGATTATTAATTATTCAGGACCCTCCCTCAATGTCCTTTTTGCTTGAGAAATTTCTTAGCGATGACTATCTCCTAAAGCAACAAACTCCACACCAAATGGACTCCATCTCCATCTAGATGGAAAGACATGTTCCCTCATGACACACTCACGTGCATAACACTTTATGTGTTGGTATCTGGTCTAGTGTTTACTGTTTTTGGAGAAAGAAACAAAACATTACATGTTTACTTTCTGTGTAAGCCTTTGCTTGGCAATGGTGGGGGGGAGAAAGTACTAGAGACTAGGACTCATTACCATTGCTGTTAGGTTTTAATGAAATTACAGACCAATATTGAAAATCAGACTGGCAGAGTAAGAGGAGCATATACATTCTGTAGCCTTAGAAGTCACAAAATTTTTTGTTATTCTGCAAGAATGCTGAAACCAGTGTTTTCTGGGAATATAATTAAGTCAAACACCCTTCTACTGCATGATATGTAACGAGGAGCTATTGTGGAAGACACTCTCAATTTTTATTTAGAGTAAACTCTTCGCCCACTAGAGTGAATCCATCACACTGTGTTTAGTTTCTCTTCAACTGCATAACTTCCAGCATTCAAGAAATGAGGCAAATTTCTCTTTAAATTATGATCATTTGTTTTCTCTTTCCCCATACATTAGTAAAACGAAACTTTTAGGCTGAAAGAGACTTAAATGTTCAAAATATTCTTTGTGGTTTCTGTGTTCTTATTTTCCAAAGAACTCTTTATAGACTGGAAGAGACTTTGTTACTTAGCAATAACATTGATTCAAACCGTAGCAAGAAGGAGCTTAGAGCTGAGGAAGATTCCCAGGTAATGGCAGGAAAATTAGCACATAAAACACTTAGTTTCCTCGGATGCTGATTAAAGAATGCGGAACCAGTCAGTGATAATCTTCATCACTAAATTGAGGCTACTAATAAAAAGACAAATTGAGGGAAATGCTAACACTATTTGATTTGTACGCTCCTTGCATATAATCAAGCTCGTTGCCAAGGAGTTATAAAAGCCCCACCATTTGGGCTGCTAAAGTGGAAAATTTGATTTTGAACTGTGTAAAGTTTAGCTGAAAATAAGTATATGGGCCAGTTTCACATATATGTGCTGATTGCTCTTGCAGAACTAGATGACACGTGAATAAAGAAGAATTCTGTATTATCGCGTGCCGCTCTAGTGGGTTTCTTTATGCTGGTATCCACATTTGCAGAATCTGTTTCAGATATTTTCCTACTCCTGGACACGTCTCCCATTGGAAAGAAATAAGCATTTGGCTCTCCTCCTTCCCTTATATAACATTTGAGGCACACATATTCAAAATTACTTAGGGCGCTTATTTCTGACGTAATGCATATAGCTGCTCTTAAGCATCTGATTTGATCCATAGTGTGGAACGTATATGACTCACATATGTTTTTATGGCAACCTGGTTAAAGTTTGAATAAGATAATTGGGCCTAAGTTTAATCTTTTGGGGCCACGTATCGGAGTAAAAGATAAATCATCTACTATGATAGTTGGTTGTGGATAATGAGAACTTCACTCTTCCTCTCTCAAACCCACTCTCTTCATTACCTCTGTGAAGTTATCCTCAGTAGATCCTATTCACCTTCGACCAATCCATTAAGTTTAGCGTATCACCAGTCTAAGGATGATCTGCCTGCTCCTAAGTCGACGTTTGCGTTTCTGGCTGATCATCTTCATAATTTGCTAAAATCTCTAAGACTTTGTATTATAGCTGCTTACTAACTGTAGTAGTGCTGACATTAATATCTACCACATTTTGACATATCCCTCATATTTTTCCTCTGAGAAAAAGACTGTTGTGTTTTCATAAATCATTAAAAGTACGAGGCCTGAGTTTGAGAATTTCATGCTTGATATAGGATTCACGTTTCCTAAACCTTGATTTAAATAGCTCTTTTATATCTTAAATGGCATGTGCGTGGACATAGAAAATAAATTATAAAAGGTATTTTAAAAGACAGCCGAATAAATAGTCATTTACTTTTAACTACTGCTTAACGCAGTCTTTAACTAGAATAATTATACTCTTTTCAATCCTTCTTTTACATTTTCAAATTTGAGGTATGTTAAGTGCTAACTGACTAAAATCCATCCATTTGACATAGTATCAGGTTTCTTATTTCAAAATTTATACTTTTATTCTCTCTAATATAGCTGTACAAATTCACATTTTCTTTAAATTTAAAAATAGTAAAATTATGAGCATTCTGTATTTTATTTCTGAAAGCCAAAACATATGACATAGGCTGCTTCATAGAAAAGACAAACTTTTCTGAGTTAAGAGTATGAATTAGACACTGAAAACACTGCAAAATATTATTGTATCTAAATATTGAGAATTCATATTACTTAGCCTTTTTACTGTTTCACATATACGTATAGTACAGCCTACTTACACTGTATACTCTCCTTCCTGTCCACTTACCTCCCGCAGATTTCTATCCAATATCATCTTTTCCAGTCCTATTCTCAAGTTTATACCTTCCGGTTATGTTGAACGACCCAATTAATCAGGGTCATCTGTGAACCCATGAAATTGGAACTATTCACTGGACACTAGTAAGATCAGGGATGGAACATATCTGGAGGCAACTGTACCGTCTCTTATTAAACATATCATAAAGTTCGTCAGTAAGTGGTAGGGTCAACCGAATCTCTCCTCAGCTCTTGCCTGGTTTTTGACTGGTTCGTTCTTGTTCAGACCCAATGAAGTCACTCACACTTTGAGAGAATTTGTGACTACAATGGCTTTGTTTGACAGAAGATGGCATTTTGAAAGCCATGTTACTCTCTTCTGGCTCTTAAAGTCTTTCTATCTTATCTTTGTTAATATTTCCTGAGCCTTGGAACGGGCAATATAAATGCTATATTTATGGCTGCTCACTCAATTGTTATTCATTCTCAGTACCTTGTGAAGTCATAAGTATCATCCTTCATTCTGTTCTCTGGAAAAAGGCTTCACTGAGAATGATAACTGGCTATGAATAGAAACATGTGCATCCATTAATACATATGTTAAACACACACACACACACACACACACACACACACACACACAGAGAGTATCTAAATTCCATGACAGGTTAGCTTAACAATAGAAATAAGTTCCATCCTAGGTTGTATGACTTCCTCACCATGAGCTTTAGAATCAGCTCAATCAATGGTACCAGGCATGGATTCTGTCCTGTAGAGTCTTCTTCAAATCCAATCCTACAATGGATGGATAGTCTACAATAGTCATGCCATGATTGGACAAGTGGACAAATCTCGCCCATCAGGTTAATATATTACTAAATTTAATAAGATTTTGTCTGTGTAAGGTTGCTGATGCTTTATCCCCACCCCTTCCCCAGTAGCACTTTCTGGTATTTTGAGAGCTAACAGGCAGGGTGGAGGTTTCTAAATTCACTCCATTTTATTTCTTTGTATCATGCATGTATGTGATTTTTTTTCAAAAATTGGGGTTATTATTCAGTCTTGCTGAACAATCAAGAAAAAATGGGAACAGTCTGAATGGTTTTGGGGGGCACTTTAAGAACCTATCTGGTCCACCACTAAACAGCTATTCTTTACCTGGAACTGTGGTTTTACTTAACTCATAGATTCAAGGAACAACTTTTCCAACCCACACAGAGTAGCTCCCTTACAACTTTGCTTAAAATTTGTTACAAGTTTGTAACTTCCATGTGTTTTATTCATATCTCCTTCATTTGTTTGATACTGCCCACATCCCCTCATTTTCCTTCTCCCAAACAATTATTAAACTGTTCGACTACCGGTATTTCTTATCCCTAACTTCCACATTATTTATGATCTACTTTCATCCTCCCTCAAGACAGTTCCTACCTAAGGGTCTTTCTAGATTCCTGACACTGAATAAATATTTCTGTTTCTCTACATCCTAAGGAGACTTTTTCCTTTTTTCCCCTTTTTTATTAATTTATAAAAGTTTCCACTTCCGCGCCTTTTCCCAATAGCCTCCCACTCCCCCCACTCATTCTCCTCCTCCCTCTCCAGCCCTAAGAGCAGTCAGGGTTTCCTGCCCTGTGGGAAGTTCAAGTTCCTCCCCCCTCCCTCCAGGTCTAGGAAGGTGAGTATCCAAACAGACTGGATCCCAAAAATCCAGTACATGCAGAGGAAACAAGTTCCAGTGCCATTAACAATGGCTTCTCAGACAGTCCCCGTGCCAGCCACATTCAGAGAATCTGGTTGGATCACGTGATCGTTCAGTCCCAGTTTAGCTGGCCTTGGTGAACTCTCATTAGATCAGTCCTCTTGTATCAGTGGGTGAACGCACTCCTCACGGTCCTGCCTTCCTTGTTCATGTTCTCCCTCCTTTTGCTCCTCATTTGGACCTTGGCGGCTCAGTCCAGTGCTCCAATGTGGGTCTCTGTCTCAATCTCCATCTATCGTCGGGTGAAGGTTCCCTCTGATCCTGCCTTCCTTGCTCACTTTCTCTTTCCTTCTGCTTCTCATTTGGACCTAGGGAGTTAAGTCCAGTGTTCCAGTGTGTGTCTCTGTCTCTGTCTCCATCCATCGCCAGATGAAGGTTCTAAGGAGACTTTTTCATTGCTTGGTTTTTCACTGATGACGCCTGTCTGGGGTGAGATGGAAGTGAAACTAGCTCAGATGGCTCATTTTAAATTGGCTTGCTTGATTTGTTGTTCATCTTGATGTTGTGTTTAAAAGTTCTTTGTGAATTCTAGTTAGATCTTAGTCCCCTGTTGGATACACAGCTGGGAGAAATATTCTCCCCTCCTTCAGGATGCTTCTTCACTTGGTTCAGTGCTTCTTTTGTTGTGCAAAAATATTTGTTTCCACGAGATTCTCATTGGTCAGTTGTTTTTGTCCCGATCTCCCAGAGTTCTATTGGGAAAGTCCTTACGTATGCTTACAATACTGTAGCTCATTCCGTAGTGTGTCTTTTATCAGTTTTATTGCTCCATTTGAAGTTGCTTTTTGTGTAGGGTGAGAGATAAGGGTCAAGTTTCATTCTTTTATAGAAAATACCCAGATTTTCCTCATACTATTTGTTGAAGATTTTTTTTCTGCCAGTGTGTATTTTGGAATATTTATTAAAAAATTATCAGGTTGCTGCTAGTGTGTGGGCATAATTTCTGCACTTCTATTCTGTTCCTCTAATCTACATGTTCATTTATTTTGCCACAACAGTGACATTTTTATTTCTATGATTCTGTGAATGTGATTTGAGAGTTGGTAGAGTCTAGAATTATGATTTTTGTTTAAAATTGCACTGACTATCTGGGGGGTCTTTTGTGTTTTGGTACAAATATTTAAATTGTGTTGCTGTGAATAATGACATGAGTGTTTTGATTGGAACTGAATTAAATCTGAAAATAGCTTTTGGCTGGATGATAATTTTCAGAATTGTACCAAGATATGAGCATAGGAGGTCTTCTACTCTCCAATATATTCTGCAATTTTTCTTCACAGTATTCTTCAACTTTTATTGTAGAGGTCCTTCAATTATTTAGTGAGTTTTTTCCCAGGGTATTGTTTTTTTTTGAGACAATTAAAAATGGGATTGTTTGCCTAATTTCTTTCTTAGTGTATATGTCACTATTAGATACAAAGATTGCTAAAACATAGATAACCCTGGTTCAGGGCAACCATGGAAACACAGGTGACCCTGGTTCAGAGGAACCACACAATCACAGATGACACTGGTTCAGAGGAACCACGGAACCACAGATGACCCTGATTCTGGGCAACCACAGAACCACAGTGACACTGGTTCATGGGAATCACAGAACCACAGATGACCCTGGTTCAGGGCAACCACAGAACCACAGATGACCCTGCCTCAGGGAAACCACGGAACCACAGATGCCACTAGTTCATAGGAACCACAGAACCACAGATGACCCTGGTTCCGGGCAACCATGGAACCACAGATGACCCTGGTTCCGGGCAACCATGGAACCACAGATGACCCTGATTCAGGGCAACCATGGAACCACAGGTGACCCTGGTTCAGAGGAACCACAGAAAAACAGATGACCCTGGTTCAGGGCAACCATGGAACCACAGATAAATATAGTACAGACAGATGATGACCCTGGTTCAGAGGAAACCATCTGTATCGAGTAGGAAGTAAGAGGAGAGGGTGCTGACAGAAGAGTCACAAGTCGAGATTAGCATTTCCATTTGCAAGACCATGAAGTAGAGATTTTGTCCTTATCTTTTGGAATCTGTTATCTTCATCAGTGTGTTTTCTGGATCCTGCCAGCTGTTGACTGTGACTTATTCATGGAATGAAAACATTTAGATGTCTAGTTTTTGTCTGGAATTTGATGTATATGAGCTGTATTAAGGTTGAGAGCATTGGAAGAAAATTTTTTCTTATTTATGGTTAATATTCTTTTCATACAATCTATTCTGATTATGGTTACTGTTCTGTTAACTTCTCCCGGACCCTCCTGAATCCTCACCGACCAAAGTACACTTTTTTCTTGCTATCCCTCATTAGGAAACAAGCAGTCATATTAAAAACAAAAAGAAAGAAAAGGTAAAATAAGATAAAATAAAAACAAAACCAAACATAAATAGGATAAGCAAACAAATGAACAGAAAAATAAAGAGTCAAAGAGAAAGATCAAGAAACACAGGTTGGTGCATAGATACACACTTTGACAAACAGAAATCACATAAAAGCAAAAGAAAATCAGAAATCATAATATATATGTAAAAGCCCTTTAGGATAAGAATAAAATGTCCTGAAAAAACATTATTCGAGAAAAAAAACAAAGCTTGAAAAATACCATCAAGTTTTTTTCATGTGGCTAAGGCATGGGGCTTGGGTTAAAGAGGGGCTTGTGTACCCATTAAGACTCTAGTGGGAAAAACTAATTTTTCATTTGCAAATGGATAACAAAGGTTGTAGTTTATGGGTAAGGGATATAGGCTTGTGTCCATTTTCAGTCTCAGCACTGGGATCCCATCAGGCCCAGACCTGTGCAAACCTGCATGCTGCTACAGTCTCTGTGAGTTCATGTGTGTGTCGGTCTTGCTGAGTTTCAAAGGCCTTGTTTCCTTGGCGCCCTCCATCCTTTCTGACTCTTACACACTTTTCATCTTCTCTTCTTCAGGGTTAGCAATATAACACATGATTCTATGCAATGTCTTAAAACTCATTAGGAAACTTTTAAATAAGATAATATTGAAATATTTAGACATTATTTTTAATGCTAGTATTCAGTGTTTGAGTAATTATTACTGGCCATTCTCTTTCAATTAAAAACTAGTACAGAAAAGTAATTATTTCTATTAATTATCACAATTTTGTTCTTATTTATAAAATCCACTGATTAATATTTATCACGCTAACACTAGCATTGTTTATATGCATGCATCAGCAATTTCCAAGGCCAGCTTTACTATTATATTAACTTGTATTTGGAATTTTCATCAAGAACATTAGCTAGGATTGAGATACATTTTTTTAAAAAACTTGCCCTTGAACTCAAATGAATTCACACCTCAGACACTTTGTGTGAATCTGTAATTCTATAATTTGGAAGGCGAATAGTAGTAGCTAGACAAATTATCAAAATGTCTTGGGGTAGTCATTAAACATTTGTCTTTTAGAAAGTCTGATGGAGATACACATAGAGAATGGAAATCTCACTTCTTGAAAAAATAGTAAATAGATTTTCATGAACCGTCACTAGTAGAGTTTTGAATTATCTATCTGGTCTGGTCATACATCTGTTCTCTGCTGAATATTTTAGGCCTGGGAAACAAATTTGAATATCTAAAATAGTCTCTATGCTGTACTCCTTGTCCGAGACACGACCTATTTCTTTTAAGACTTAACTTTTTAATTTATTATTTTTGCTACTATAGTATTAAGCACTGAATATATATATATATAATATATGTGTGTGTGCATGTAAATATATATATATATATATATATATTAAACCTTGTGCTGAACAATGACTTTGACACCATTTTAATAAGCAATTTATGTCTGTGAGTTGTACTCACGAGCAGTTCTGCAAAGTAGATATTATTCACCTTTTCAGTATTTTCTGCAGGAGAAAAAAATGTATTTATAGAAACTGAATAGTTGCGTGAACACCTAAACGTTCTCAGCTGTGAGACAATGTAGTAGTTTGAAAGAAGATGACCCCCATAGGCCCAGGGGGGCAGCCCTTTTGAGAAGTGTGGCCTTGTAGATTTAGTGTGGCTATGTTGGAAGATGTACGCCACTGGGAGTTGGCTCTGAGGTTTCAGCAGCTCCAGCCAGTCCCAGTGGCTCTCTCTTCCTGCTGCTGCTGACCCAGATGTACCATTCCGGATTCCTATTCCAGCACTGTTTGTCATGTTTCCCACCATGATGGTAATGGACTAGACCTCTGAACCTGTAAGTCAGCATCGATTCAATGTTTTTCTTTATGGGAGCTGCCATGGTCATGGTGTCTCTTTATAGCAACAGGACAATGACTAAGGCGGAAGTTAGTAACGTGGACTAGGGAACTGATGGGGCAGGCAAGACTACGTGGCTCCTTCTTTGTGGAATGCGGTCTTTGTGACTTTGGATTAGGAAAGCAGTTGAACACTGTAAGTGGGGTTCAATGGGCCATACTAGAAGAAGCGAGATGAAAATGGTGCTGAGAACAAAGTAGATTATGACAGCTTTGCTCAAGAGATTTCAGAGGAGAAAAACATTATCATGTGGCCTAGAGACCATTCTTGAGATATTTTGGTGAAGAAAGAGACTGCTTTCTGCCCTTGTCTAAAATACATCTGCCTGCCTGAGGTGGAATTGAAGAGTTGGGGAGTAATTGATTAGGCAAAGGATGTTTCTAGACGGCTTAGTATTGACTGTGTGGCTTGTTTATTAGTGGTCATGCTTATTTTGATCTAAACGAAATGGAGCAAGCTGGGCAAGAAAAAAATACAAAACGTGGAGATTGAGGAGAAGAGGAGAGCCAAGAACCATAAGAAATTGTTTGATTTAATGTATGTGGGAGAGAATTCCAGTAGATAGACCTGGAAATGAGTCCAGGGCCAGATTAGATAAATATAGGTGAATTAGTCTAGACATTAGACTTAGTGTTGTAGATGGGAAGGAAACATTTTAAACAGTAGTAATTCAAAATTTTTAAGCATTCTGTTTTCTGTAGTAGTGCCAGGTATCAGGTCTTAGGAAAATAGCGTTTTCATTCAGTTACAGGGGGGAAGTTAAATAGAAAGAGAAAAGCCCTAAGAGTTTTAGAACGGCCCTTAGAGGTGGAAACCAAAAGCAGGGTGACAGTATACAGCGGGAAAGTCACAAAACAGAAGCTATGGAATTGTTCTTAAAGAAAAGCATGTGCGAGAGCACCAGAGAAGGGAGGGGAGAGTGCGGCTGAGCAGGCATCTGCCAGCAGAGTTACACAACACGCCCTCCCCTCTTCCTTTGCTAGCAGCTCCTAAAATGCTTTTTCTCCGGCAGTAAAGTTGGATATAAAAGCAAAGCCCTCCTCACAAGGTGTAAGCTGCCTGTTGACATGGGTTTTCACGGAAACTGTCAGGGACAAGAGACAAGAGGAGCCAACTGCTTATTTAAGACAGATACTTTTAAAGCCGTTAAAAAAAAAAAAGTCCGAGAGATAATTCTACATTTCTATACTTTTTTTAAAAAAGACTTAGAGATAATTCTACATTTCTACACTTCAGCTAGTGGGAATTTCCCAAGTATTTTATTCAAGAAAATGGCACAACTTGTAGATACAGTTTGCTAGTTTTCATAAAGTTCCTTTTTTTTTTTTTTTTTTTTTTTGGTGCGTGTGATTTGCCAGTTAGATAAATAAGCCAAGGTGCGCTTTCCAAATAGTTGTGTTATAATAATTCCACGCATAAAAAGTATAAAATTTTTCCATTGTCTTAGTTCGGTACTGTGAAAAATGTAGCCATATATTTCTCAAGTATAAATATATAGTTTGCAAAGCACAGAGTTAAGGCATGAATAGGAAAGTATCGCTTGTGGTTATGCTATGGCAAGAATCTAAGCATCTCTTGCTTGCAGGAGATGGTAAATTGCGTCTTGCTACTTTCCTTGCCTTAACTTTGTTTCCCCTTTAAATGGTGAATAACTGAATAACCCTGATGTCACTGTATTTCCTTGCCAATTTATCTGAAATTTGAACCTAAGTCAACCAGTCAACTAAAATAAAGTGAAGAAGTTTGGTTTTCATTTCAAACTACTTTGTATGCAGGAAGGAAGCTAATACAGACGAGCCCTACAGTTCTTTGCACCAGGAAGATGGAATTCATGGTGTCAGGAATGACAGAATGCTATTCAGACTGGGAAACCCAGTGGGTAATTTCATTTTCATTTGCTAGTGAAGCAGAAAAATCAACATGTTGTGTGTCAGAATACAATGAGGAATTACTCTGACAGTCTGAATCTTAACCATTGGTAAGGGGAGAAATACATGATGTGGGCTGTCAAGGTGTAACTTCATAGAGATCTGCTTGCTTTAAAGTATGTGGGCATCCTGCATTTTGATATTATCAGAAATAGAAAGGGCCCTTTAGCTTGAACCACATGCCTGGGGGGACTGGAGCCTGGGGGAACAGGAGCCCGTGAAATGCCAACTCTGATAGCCGATCCTCGAGTCTGAACATAAAGGAAGTCTCAAAGTTTTATCCGTGAACAATCTACCTTGCTTAGAATTTATAAAGATGGGAAAAAGAGACAGGTGGACAGGAAAAACAAAATCCATGCTCACAATTTCACTGAGGTAGGCAAGGATTTTTCATTTTTTAAGAAAATATGGTCTAGTGATAACATAACCATGAACTTTAACAGACTGACTCCGTTGTCACCTGTGAGCAGTGTTTCACATCTGTATTTTACTAGAGAAGAGGATAAAGTCAATTAGCAAATACTTTTTATTTATTTATTAAAAATGTCCACCTCCTCCCCTCCTCCCATTTCTCTTCCACTCCCCCCTCTCCCCTTCCCCCTCCCCCTCCAGTCCTAAGAGCAGTCAGGGTTCCCTACCCTGTGAGAAGTCCAAGGTCCTCTCTCCTCCATCCAGGTCTAGGAAGGTGAGCATCCAAACAGACAAGGCTCCCACAAAGCCAGTGCATGCAGTAGAATCAAAACCCAGTGCCATTGTCCTTGGCTTCTCAGTCAGCCTTCATTGTCAGCCACCTTCAGAGAGTCCGGTTTGATCACATGCTCCATCACTCCCAGTCCAGCTGGCCTTGGTGAGCTCCCATTAGATTAGTCCCACTGTCTCAGTGAGTGGACACACCCCTCACGGTCCTGACTTCCTTTCTCATGTTCTCCTGAAACAGTGCAGACACACCATGGTCTAAGATGTGTCGATGTAATTTTTAAATTTATACTTGTGCAGCTTGGCATTTCCAAGAGCAATCTAGTGCGACTCATTATAAATGAAAATATTTTCAGGGAGCATGCACTAAAGTCAAATAAAAGCATTTGCACAATCGTCTAAAATTCAGTGGTTCGGGTCAAACTCTACAAATAATGACGCTGGGCATGCTTCCAAATAACAAAATCTAGATGCATATATGTGTAGAGTCACATCTATTTATGAAATAGACTGTTGCAAAATTCAAATCAGTCTATATAAATAGGGCTATAAATTGCTATTTACAGCTTGAAGCACTTTATATTGTTATATGTGAAATTACAATGGAGACAATTCTGCTAATTAAATAATAAAACTTAAATATCCTTGCAAATTGTTTACATTGCTGTAAGGGTTATGAATTCCTAAGAATAATATTATGATAAATATGCAGAAGTGCTAGATTTTTTTAATCCCATTTAATCTGTTTTTTCCTATTTTATCCATTTTCTTCTTATTTCTTTATCGTACTATAATTTTAAAAAACTGCAGAACAGTTTATTAACTTAGTATTTTCTTAATTTAAATATTTACTGTATTTTTAAATTACGTGTATTGGTGTATATGTTTGTGAGTATATGCACATGAGTTTGGATGCTCTTGGGTGCCAGAACAGGATCTTGGTTTGCCTAGAGTTAGACAGATAGACAGTAGAGAGCTGTCTGACATGGGTACCGGGAACAAAACTAAGGCTCTCTGCAGCAGGAGCCAGTGCTCGTGACTGCTGAGCCATTTCTCCAGTCGCTAGTAACTGGGTAATCTTTATGTATCATAGAAACCACAGTTTCGTCTTTTAATTAGTTAAGGCATGAAATGTATTCTAACTAAATTTAATAATACATATATTCTTGTAGTAATATGCTCTATATATTAATGCATTATTATTTTAACTTAAACTGATTTTCCAGTACTTTTAAAACATGTTTTGTATCATTATTTACATATGGAGATTAGCAATTTGGGTTTCTGAACTTTAAGTTTTTGTTAACATGTTGCTTCTATGGTAGATAAAATAGGAAGGATTAAAAATTTGCTTTTGAAATTTGAAGAAAAAGTTTTCATTGATTTATAGATGAATATTTTCTATTAACTAATAAAATCCAATACTTTATTTAATTACATATGTGCAGAATTTTAGTATATTATGCCTCTCAATTTGCTTATTAAATTTTATTTACCAATTTTCAGTACTTTATTTACTAGTTCATCACTCTATGTGCTCTATATAGAGGATATTCAATAGTATCTCTGTCCTCAGGAAGATTATAAAAGGATACTAAATTTTCTTCAATTTTTGATTATTTAAAAATTTATACTTCCTGTCATTGATTTCTGATATCACTTTCAGCTTTTATATTTTAATTTAATAGTTGTAGAAACTAAAATCTACATCGACTAGTCTGTTCATTTAATGTCACCCACTCTTAGTCACATTATAAGACATAAATATCCAGGGACTAATTTATTCACATAATGTCACCCACATAAAGTTTTATATATATATATATACACACACACACACATATATAATATCAAGACAAGTCTTAGGCTGGCCTCATCAAGCGCAATGATCTACAGCTGACCACAGAGACATGCAAACAATGACAGTGTTATGTGGACC
This sequence comes from Myodes glareolus, assembly GCF_982192425.1. NCBI lineage: Eukaryota > Metazoa > Chordata > Mammalia > Rodentia > Cricetidae > Myodes > Myodes glareolus. Next base: position 38,313,986 of record NC_142052.1, on the reverse strand, counting down.
GCTGAGAACAGTATAAGAGAACCTCAGTGTATTGCTGAGACTTGAACGTCTCAAGTTGAAGTACTTATTATATTCTTGTGTTTGTCACTCTAATGAATTTTCTACATGTAACACATTGAAGAATCATTGCTACTGTGGAATCAGTGAAAACATGATTGGTTCCACACATTTCAAAAGCAATATATGGTTGGATATAACAGAAAACAGCTGTTCCAGGAATCGCTCATGGTAAAATAGAAGCATGTGTTATTAAATGTATCCATTTAATAAGTCATTTTTGCTTGTAACGCCGGTGTAGAAGAAGATTCCCCAGAAAAGAAATGGTCATTTTGAAATAAGTGTTTCTTCAAAAAAAATTAAAGCAAAACAAACACTTTGGCAAAATCAGAACAAAGTATACTGCTGTATCTGAGTCTGTGGATCCATAAAATCACCCCTGCTCCCCATGCTTGGCAACCGATGTTCTATTATTCTGTGTTTAGTCGGTTTTTTTCTTGATATTTATAACTTTTAACACTTAAAATAGGCATTTTCAAGTACACTCATGCTTCCTCAGATCTTCTTCTATGTATGCCTTGTTCATAATGTTTAGTCAAGTGAAAACATTTTATTCCTTGTGTATTTCAAGCACATTTTGTCTATGTACCATACCAGAATGCACACCTTATGAAGACTCCTTCTTTGAAGGCATTTTCCAAATACTCCGAAAACCATACCGAGTCATAACGGATGTTCTGAGAATGCCTTGTGAATCCTCTTCATATAGATAAAAATAGAGACTTCTATAAAAAATCATTTGCCTGATTTCTCAAACCTGTCTTCCTTCCCAAATGGAACTTGTGAGCTCCATCAGGCGTTTTTCCTTTGGTGAAAATATTCTACTGGATGTCTGTGTTATTAAGCCCTCAGTGGTGCCAAGAACCTTAACTATAGTTATTTAATTTAGAATAATCAAACTTGCTTCTCTAAGGTTTGCTGAAATGGGTACTTATTTAAACATACATATGCTCAAATAAAAAGCAAATCCGATGATTAATTACAGAATGTTACTAAGATTTTTTTTTTTTGAGACAGAGTTTCTCTCTGAAACAGTTCTGTCTGTCCTGAAATTTCCTGTGTAGATCAAACATTGAACTCACAGAGATCCACCTGCCTCTGTCTCCTAAGGGCTGGGATGAAAGGCTCGCGCCTCCATGGCCAGCACACACAGAGAGAGAGAACCCTTAGAGGCCAGAAACAGGTGTCAGATCTCCTAGACCTAGTGGTTGTGAGCTGAATGATATGCGTGTTAGGAGCCGCACAGCGGGTCCCCTGCAAGAGCAAAATATGCCCTAAACCACTATTTCTCCAGTGTCAACTTTTATCTTCTTGCTATGTAAATTAGAACACTCTCACCATCATATCATCGGATTTTATTGAAAGGTAGATTCTATCTGTTTTGCTAAAAAAGAGATAACACATTTGCCGGGAGCTGAAAAGCTAAACAGGAAGCGCAGCTGCCTTTAATACGACTTGTTTGCTACTCTACACCTTGCAAAATTATTTCCTTGACTGATCTTTTTTCCCTTAGAATATGAAGTAAATATATATAGTCTACGAACCCTGTTAAACTCCAATTGCTGTGCTGTTCTTTTAGAGTGAAGAAAGAGCAGTGGAGACACCTGTTTTTATGCTCTGGGCTTTGTCGCTCTCACTATTTCCTCATTACAGATTCAAGGACACACTTTATTTATGTCTCTGAAAAAATTATGTAGAGCGACACAAATATTGCTATTTTTATTGTTTCTAAAGAAATACGTTTCTTTATAAGATGGCCTTGGAATCTGGTGAAACAAATCGGTACAATAAAAAAAGCACCTTTGGTTTTCTCGGAGTGAGGGTTATACTTGGGGATATTGAATTATGTTTTCTTTGCATTTTTCCCTTTCCTCACTTCAAGCGTATAGTTTGTCTTAGGGCTGCTTTGCTTTGCAGAGGCTCTGTAGACAGGAATGCAGGCATGAAAAGGCACAGCACTCAGCTTCTGTGCTTTCTCTCTCCCGTCTTTCTCTCTCCTAGTCCTCTGTCTGTCTTTCTTCCCTGCTTCCAATCACAAATTATTGAAGAGGCTGTGTTAAGTATGATAAATGGCTAAAACTGGAATGAACTGACGGATGGTCAAAATAGATGCACACAAATTTCCGAATTGATGCAAGGAGGTTAATATTATGTTACATTTAGTCTCACACACTGTCAATAACTCGAGCCTTTGATTTAGTTCAAGGTGACATGGCAGGATAAAATTTGATATACATGCACCATTTATCTGAGACTACTTGATAATCTTTAATGTGTAGGAGTTTTGTGCTATGTATTTAGAATCTTCAGTGTCTGAGCCAACACCACTGAGAATTGTCTGCAAAGATAAAGCTACTACTTCTTTGTGACGATCAAGATAGAACTGTGAGACGCTTGTTCCCAGCAGATACTTGATGTGTCCAGTACAGCAACAAACTGACATAGATGCCATTTTTCGTAAGTTAAATACACTAGTCTAATAAGTGAGTAGTGATAGAAATGTTCTCCTATGTAGATACTTCTTACATAAGCATTCTCCTCTTATTCTTCATATACGGTACTGTCAGTACATGATGTACATGTAGGAACGATGTATATTTTATTTAGGTCTTCAAGAAATAATATCCACATTATGTAGATTCCTTTTATTTTATTCATTATACTTTGAAGAAGAATAAAGAGGCCAGAAAAATGCTCTGTGGTGAAGACACTTGTCTTAAGTGGGACTACTGAGTTACATTCTTGTGAATCACATGGCAGAAGGAGAAAACCAATTTGCAGAAGTTGTTCTCCGACCTCTACATACAGGTCATTGCCACATTTCCCAACAAACACACACAGACTAAAAATGTCATGAATATTTTGCATAAACATCATAAAATAAATAAACATAAAATAAAATAATGAACATAAAATAAAATAAATAAACATAAAAGAAATATGAATATATTTAAAAATTTTATGCAAAGCCTTCACCTAGGCAAATTTTATATTTTATTAAATTTTTAATTCTACCTATGTGAAATAAATCATTAAATACTGGCCTATACCTTAAACATCAAAGAGAATTTTGTGAAATTAGCAAAAGTTGAGTCATAGAGCTATATTTTATCAGTCACTTAATTTGCATGTTCTATGTCAATACTATTTTATAGCATCAACATTTGGGCTTGAGGGGAGCTCTCTTATAGATTGTAATTAAATGATAAACAAATTTAATGAGGGTCATAAAATTTTCATCATATTTGTAAGTTGAAGTATATTTTGTGGTTCAACTTCTAACTTTTCTATAAATAATATGTTTGACAATAATTTCTAAGTTTAAATAGTAATATATATATAACGAATATCTAATAAAATTTCATTGAGACATTTTGCTAAGTCTTTATATAATTTTTAAATTAAAAATCATACATGAGCATACACACACACACACACAAGCACCTGGGTAAAATTATGTGTTCATGAATATATGGAGGTCACAGTATAGCTTCAGAGAGTTTGTTATGTCTGTCCCTTGTATGGAATTCAGAGATCAAACTTCAGTTATCAGGCTTGGAAGCAAGAAACTTTCTCCAATTAGGCATCATTTTTAAGGTTTAATTTAACAATCTCAGGAGCATTTATTTCTCTCTATATAAGCAGAAGCATACTTTTCTTTTTATATAATATTGTAGATTTGTAAACTATACTACATAAATGACAGTTAAAAACTTCAAATTCATTCATAATGGTATTCACCTTTATAATGGTAAAGTTAATTAACCAGTAGAATTGGATTTGTTAATAACTGTTATACTTGAAAACTGAGTTTGAATATTAATCAACCTGTGTAGCTTTTCTTCATAGGGAGAGAACTTGGTCAACATCACCTAAGACCTCAGATTTTACCATTCACTCAAATATTTTTTTTCCTGGAAGGCAATTGAGGAGAGAGAAGACCTGGCCCCCCTCATACTTTCTTCCCTACTCGGTTGTTGTCTGACTTCAGTGAGCTTTCTACTTCCTAGACTTGTTCAGTTTTAGGTATTGTGTTCTGTCCTACATTGTCTGATGAACAATAAGATTTGTTACAGTATCCTGTAAAGTATTAGATCACTCTTTGTAACATGTGGGTCCAGCTTGTTGGGGTTTCTGTCCGCCATGGTACCCAACAGTTGGCAAGTCCCAAAGAAAATTACACACAGGACATCTTAAGATTATAAACTGATTGGTCCTTAGCTCTGGCTACTTATTAGCTCTTATAACATATATTACCCCGTTATCTTTATCTACATTAGCCATATGGGTTGGTACCTTTTTCACCTGTCAGCTCACATGTTGCTTCTTCGGTGATCTAGGAAGTAATGGCGGAGGGAGCCTCCTGCTTCCCAGAATACTCCCGTTTTCTTTGCTCCACCTCTACTTCCTGTCTGGTTTTCCCACCTATACTTCCTGCCTGGCCAATCAGCATTTATTTAAATATGATTGACAGAATACAGACAATTCTCTCGCACCATTTCCCCCTCTTTTTTTTTTAACAAAGAAAAATATCCATAGTCCATTTTGGGGGGGAATGTGGGTGTAGTATTCCAGGCTACTTCCTGCTGTTTGGGGGTGCTGATGATCTTATGGAAACCTAAAGAAAATTCAGAGTTATAATCAAGTACTGACTGGAGTATCCTGTGAGTCTTGATCATCTCAGGCAGCAGTCTTGAACCTGTTCTGGATGAAGAACTCAGACATCTGGGCCATCTGTTCCTACCGGAGATTTCTCAGGTGGTCTCCCTTGGTCAAACTGGATGTTTCTTAACTCAGAATGAATCCACAGCCTCTCATTTTCTGTGGAAACAAAAGCAAAATCTCTTCTCCAAAGTAACATACGTTGTGACTTCAGTTTTGAAGCCAAGGTATTTTCTTTTTTTTTCAAAGTTTATTAAATTATGAAAGTTTCCATTTCCACCCCTCCTCCCAACACCCTCCCACTCCCTCCACTCCCCCTCCTCCTCCCTCTCCATCCCTAAGAGCAGTCAGGGCTTCCAGCCCTGTGGGAAGTTCAAGTTCCTCCCCCCTCCCTCTAGGTCCAGGAAGGTGAGTATCCAAAGAGACTGGATCCCAAAAATCCAGTATATGCAGAGGAAACAAGTCCCAGTGTCATTGTCAATGGCTTTTCAGAAAGGCTCCAGGCCAGCCACATTCAGAGAATCCGGCCACATTCAGAAAATCTGGTTGGATCACATGCTCGTTCAGTCCCAGTCCAACTGGCCTTGGTGAATTCTCATTAGATCAGTCCCCTTGTATCAGTGGATGATCGCACCCCTCGCAGTTCTGAGTTGTTTTTTTCATGTTCTTCCTCCTTCTGCTCCTCATTTGGACCATGGGGGGCTCAGTCCAGTGCTCCAATGTGGGTCTCCGTCTGTATTGTCATCCATCGTCGGATGAAGGATCTATGGTGATAAGCAAAATCTTCATCAGTATGGTTATAGGCCAAGGCCAGTTCAGGCACCCTCTCCTCTGTCCAGATAACAATCTGGGGATCTCTCCTTGGACCTGGGATCCCATTTATAATCAAGTCTCTTGTAAACCCTAAACTGACTCCCTTAGTTGAGATATATTCTTCCCTGATCCCATATCCATCCTTCCTCCCTCCCCCCATCTCATTTCCCCGAGTTTTCCCCATTCCTCCCCTACTCCCTTCTCTCTAACCCTCTCAAGGCAAGGTATTTTCAAAATACCTATCTTGGGTTAGTTCAGCAGCATTTATAAACAAAAGTCCTTTAGCAGCTGTTGCTTTTTTCTCAGCATTCTAACAATTCAAAGAGAGCATAATAGCACACAGTATCAAGATTCTCTGTGTATTTTCCATCTTTATGTGGCTTTATTTTGACCTCTATTTCTTTTATTTTTACTTTTACTTTTTGAGACAGGTTCTCTGTATATCTTTGTCCTGGAATAACTCTGTAGACCAGGCTGTCCTTGAAATCACAGAGATCTGTCTCTGCCTCCCAGGCATTGGGTTTAAAGGTGTGTACCATCACACCCAACTACTCTCTTTCTTTCTTTTTAACTTTAAGAACTTTAACTTTTAGCCTGCATATATTTTTAACACACAGTAAACCATTTAGAGGTTTTCTTCGTCTTTGAACCTCTCTTTACTGTCTATCTCTTTTTTTCTGACAACATGAGTCTAAAACCGTGACTTTGACAGCTGGATCCAGCCCAATCCTTAGCTTTCCAGCCTCATGACAGAGGTACTGCTGGAGCCATTTTTATTGCCACAACTCTATGGCGTTTCAAGATCCTTGCCAGCAAGCAAGCTGCAGTATTCTGCTCACAGACCACACTCAGTCAGACTGCTTGCCTGAAAGAGTCAGAGTTTGCCCTGGGAGGACAGCCCTGAAAGCCACCATTTTAAAATGATGCAACCTTTTTTCCTGCTACGGCTGAAAACAGAAAAGCATGCTTTCAGCTTTTCATCAACACCATTGAAGTGTTTCGCGGCAGGACCTCTCAAAAGAGCTGCAAAGTTTTGCAGCTAAAGCTGAATCAGGAAGCCTCTCTTAGATAAGAGCATTTACTTGCCTCTAGCAAGAAGAGCAGACCTGAGAAATTGCTGCTACCAAGAAAACATGCTTTACTCTATTCTTTCCCAAACTTTCTCAGGCTTTCTCTGGATTCAGTTATCCACATCTGGGTGCCATTGTAGCATGAGGGGCCAGCTTGTTGGGGTTTCTGTCTTGCCTGGTATCTCACAGCTGGCAAGTCCCAAGGAAAATCACACACAGGCCTCCATAAGATTATAAACTGATTGGCTCTTAGCTCTGGCTACTTATTAGCTCTTATAACATATGTTACCCCATTATCCTTATCAATGCTAGCCATATGGCTTGGTATCTTTTTCAGCTGTCAGCTCACATGTTGCTTCTTTGGTGATCTGGGAAGTAATGGCAGAGGGAGCTTCCTGCTTCCCAGAATACTTCCATTCTCTTTGCTCCACCTCTACTTCCTGTCTGGTTTTCCCACCTATACTTCCTGCCTGGCCAATCAGCATTTATTTAGATATGATTGACAGAATACAGACAATTCTCCCACAGCAGCTCTTGTAACAAATTATAACTGCATATGATAATTTTGCAAATATATTAAAAAAACACATCAAAATTAACCAGACTCTAAGTCTATATGCATCTCAAGGACTTCTACACAGCTGAGATACTTCTTTTTATCAAAAATCATGTGACTTCACATTGGACCCTACATGTTTAATATCCAGTATGCTTTTATTCACATATCCTAGAGCTCAAAGGGGGAAATTATTAAGGGATCTATTCTGGGAAAGAAATTCTGCTGGATTGGATAAACTAGGGGGAGAAAAGAGGGGAGAAGATGGGGAATAAAACCATGAGGGAACAGGATAGTTGAGTTGGAGGAGGGTTGGAAAGGGAGAACAATGAAAAAGGTATCTTGATAGAGGGAGCCATTATGGGCTTAGATGCTAGGGAAATTCCCTGGAATCTGCAAGGGTAACCCCAATTAAGACTCCTAGCAATAGTGGAGAATGTACCTGAACCAACCTTCTCCTCTAATCAGAATAGTGATTACCCTAATGGTCATCATAGAAACTTCCTCCAGTAAATGATGGATGTAGATGCATAGATCCATAGTCAAACACTGAACCAAGTTCCGGGAGTCCAGTCAAGAGAGGGAGGAGAGATTATATGAGCAACAGGCGTGGACAAGATTATGGTGGGGAAACCCACAAAGATAACTGGCCCAAACTAGTGGAAGCTCATGAACTCTGGACTGAGATCTGGGGAGCCTGAATAGGACTGAACCTCTGAAAGTGGGTGACAGTTGTGTGGCTTGGTCTATTTGTGGGACCCCTGGCAGTAGGACCAGGATTTATCCCTGGCTTTTTGAAGCTCATTCCCTGTGGTGGGATATCTTGCTCAGACTTGATACAATAGGGAGGGTCTTGGTTCTGCCTCAACTTGATATACCAAGCTTAGCTGACTCGCCAAGGGAGGCCTTACCCTCTCTGAGGAGTGGATGGGGGTGGGATGAACAAGGAGTAAGAGAGGGAAGAGGAACTGTGATTGATATGTAAAATAAATAAAAAAGTTTAACTATCTACAATGCATGTATCAGAACACATTTTGAAAAAAGAAACAAAAGAATATTTTTTTTGTAAATTAGGACCTTATTTCATAGCTTACTTCATGTACTTTTCATTATATTAATCGTTTCGCAGCTATGTAAGCTTTCCCTCTTCCTTAAGGCTAGAAAAATCTTCAGAAAAGCCAAAGGTCCTAAGCAATCTATTAAATTGAAATAGATAACATAATATTTGAGATTCATAGTGTTTACAAATCTTTTGAGGGAAGTATTCTTCCTTTGACAAATAGTTATTTTAATAATCTGATAGTTAACAATATTAAATATATAGTTCAGACACAAAATATGAAAGAAAATAACAGATTATTAATACATACAGATAATCAGACAGAAAAATGCTGTGGTTACACACAGGGCCATGTGTGCTTAAAGAGGTTTGTTCTTTGAAAAAGGACATCTTCAGCTTTTAGTAAGAAGATCTAGAAACATTGCTCTCATAGAAGAAAGGCTCATTGTTCTTAGGAGTCTTTATTTCTAGAAAGTCCATAATCATAGTTCTACGAAAGTACAAAAGAACTTAGGCAAAACACAAGTGAAAGAATGCACTTACATTTTCAACACTTAGGATAATCATTGTTACAATTTACCATAGTCCACAGGTAAAAAAACTACTATTAAAAGAACAAGAGACAGATTTGTGTTAATAAACTAAACACAAAGATGTGCTTGTCCCCAGAGGGACATGCAAAGATCTCTTGGTAGGCATGGATGAGTAAACAAGCCTGAGATTTCTAAAAGATACTGGAAAATAAGAGAAATAAAGTGATGTAAGAATTTGCATTCTGATTATTATTCTGAAAAGCAGACAAACACTTGATACTTATTAGTCAAAAGATATAAAGATGATTTTATAAAACATATTTGTCATTTAGGATGATCATGTAATATCAAGCAGTACACATTTGAGAATGAAAGATGACAATTAGAAATTATACTGGTGTATCAGTTAGAGTCTAGAACAATACTGAGAAAAGCAACATAACAATGAATATAAGAATACCCATGAATATTTAAGTATATTATGTTACACATACACATCACAAATACAAAAGCCAGAGGAATATAAAGAATCAATAGTGACAAAATAAGTTAAGATTGTTTCTGTTAAAGGAGTTAACTAAATAAAAACAAATTGCTAAGATTCTCCGGTGATAATTACAGATGTCAAATCTACATGACATGTTGAAAGTACCGTGACAGTGATGAAAAGGAATCACTACTCGGGACTGCAGATTTACTATCATTCCTCAAGCATAATCTAAAAAGGGCAAGCAGGGACACGACTGGGGATTATTTGAGAAGTGTGGTGAAATGGTGATGAAGAGTGAATCTTAGAATTATAGGCACTCAGGGAGAAGAAGCAGAAGTGATTTAGATAAAGATGTTAATCAAAAGTACTTTTTCCTGTAAAAAGGAAAAGGACAAGGAAACAGTTGAACACACAGTGAAAATTTCTCCGAAGTGCCAAGAAAGTTCAAGAAAAAGATTCAGAGCCATCCAAATTTTTCATTTCTTTGTTTAATCACTAGGTGGGAAAATTATATAATTTTTATATAAAATTTAAAATTAAACATGAGATTAAGTATGAGCATGCGTGTGTTTCTCCAACTTCTTGATCACATTGCAAAGAAGTAAGAATGAATTAAAAGAATAAAAAGTGGATGTAAAAAGTGTTTCATTTAAAAATTAATTAAAATATAGTATGCAATTTTTAGACTCAAAGAATATATATTCCAAGTTTCTCTTTTTTAATATATAAACTTTCAGCCCCCTTAGCACAGGCTTACTATTAAGTAGCTCTTACAACTTAAATTAACCCATATTTTTATCTATGTTTAGCCACGTGACTTGATACCTTTCCTCAGTATAACATTCTCATCTTGTTTCCTCTGTCTGGCGGAAGGCTGTGTCTCTCCTTTACTCTTCCCAGAATTCTTCTACTCTGGTTTCCCTGCCTATATTTCTTGCCTGGGTCCTGGCCAATCAGCATCGTATTAAACTAATATAAGTGACAAATCTTTACAATGTACAAGAGCATTATCACACAACAAAATTCTATTTTTGTAGCATGAGTACGATAGATATTTTGAAAGGGTCATTAAATCCGACAAACAAATTGCCTTGAATATAGAAGAGGACAAGATAACAGTCTATGTTAGCACTTTTAGAATAACAAAGCCCAGATTCTTTTATTAACTGTGTTATCAAAAAAGTGTGATATTTTTAGTTGCTAGAATCACAAAGGTAAAATAAAATACAATTCACAATTAAAATCAGAACACTTTTTAACTGAAACCAAACTCTAGTAAACTAGAATTTGAACTCCAGTAATGGACAAAGGCAGGTGTTATCTATATTTCAGACAACTGTAAGGCCCAACCAAATCTGCAAGATCGGACAAGGCTCAAACAACCTACACATGAGCTGACAAGGCCCAAGACTCTCTTAAAATGTCACTTTAACAAATGGTCTTTTGATGACTTAAAAATCAGACATTGCAAAGGAAGTCGCTCATTTAGCGTCAGAATTTAAAATTAAAGCTTATTAAGACATTTTATTTATTTATTAAAAATTTCCACCTCCTCCCCACCTCCCTTTCTCCCTCCACCTCCTCCTTCCTCTCAAGACTTAAGAGCAGTCAGCGTTCCCTGCCCTGTGGGAAGTCCAAGGTCCTCCCCCCTCCATACAGGTCTATAAAGGTGAGCATCCAAAGAAAACAATATGTTTTGTAAGTTATGTACAGCAAACTAGAAAGTAAGGGGGAACTTGTGCCATAATACGCGTGACATAATTCTGTGACCAGGACTGAATTGGTGCTTGATGTGAACTATGGGTAGTAGGAACTTTAAAAAATTTGAAATTTAAAAAAACATAGTTTATTCTGAAAATTGAATAAGCAGGTGATTTGCAAGATAGTCTGGGGGAAAAAAAAACAGGATGAGTACTTAAAACTTAAATATCCATTGGTTAGCTCTTGCATCTGATTTAGAGAGGGTCTGTAGCAAATTTGGATGCCACACCTTCTTTTACAAGCAAGGGGTAATCCTAAGGAGCTGCTGAAGTTTGTGGCCTTGGAAGGTGTGGCTGGTGAAAATGCTAGAGGTCTATTTGGTGATTGGTTATTAGGATGCAGAAGAGTCACCGAGGAAGGCATGGGTGTTTTCTACAGAACTCACAACGTCTTGATCTTCCTTAATGGAAATAAGTAGGCTAAACTATTTTGAGAAAAAGTAGAGACAGAATTGACAGTTCATGTAGTGAAGATTTTGAATGATTCTTACACTTATTATTGGAAATGTGTTTTCAGTCAATTAGATAAAGAGCTAACACTTAGACGCGGACTAGTCCAAGAAATGTATGAATATATTATTAGTCTTCTCAGGAATTTTTGATGAAGTTGTTAGACTTTGATCTGAGCAATTGACACCAAAGTATTTATAAACCACAAATGTTGATTCTCATTTGGATTTATTTTAAATCACCCAAATCATTACTGATCATAGCAATATCTAAAGGGATATGTAAGTCAAGTTTCTATTAGACTTATTACAGAATGCTAAGTTCAAGGTGTGACATGAGTGAAGTTCGTATACATGTATTGTTTAGAGTTGTGAACTTCAACAACACTGTTTAGTCGGTGGATGCATGTTGTAGATGGCTTCTTGTTCATTTCCTGGCCATCAGACTCTTGGAATAATCACACAGAAACTCTATTATTTAAATCACTGCTTGGCCAATCATTTAAGTGTATTGCTAGTGTATTGCTCTTACATCTAGAATTAACCCATTTCTATTAGTTTATATTTTGTCATAAGGCCCGTGGCCTGCTGGGAAGGTCCCAGCTGACAGCTCACATCTTTCCCCTCTGGCAGCCACAAGGCGTCTCTCTCTACTCTGTCTTCTTTCTCCAAGCATTCCGTTGAGTTTCCCCCACCTAGTTCTGCTCTACCCTATCACAGATACAAAACAACTTCTTTATTAACCAATGATATTCACAGCATACAGAGGGAAATCTCATATCAACTGGAGAATAAACTGATAGAAATCTTTTTAACTAATAAAGAAGTTGCAATGATAGACACATTAAAAAGCATGTAATTGTAGGGTAACTGACATTTTTTCATTTTATAATATATAAACATGGTAAATATATCTAACTCATTCGCATCCAATTTGTAAGTGATGCGAATATTTTTAAGTCATTTATTTCCGTTTTCCAGTAAGAGGCAGAAGAGTTACACCATCACAACAAATACCCCTGTTACCCTAAGTTGCTTTGAAGTCTACTGTACATCACTGTTAGCTATGGTCAGCCACTATATGTGAGACCACCAGCATTTATTTTTTCTGTATAGCTATAAGTTCTTGTTGATCAAATTTTACTTATTCTTTGGTTTCCTCTAATTTTTCTAACTTGTGAAACTGCTATTATAATTCAAAATCTGTTAACATTTGGATTTTAAATGTGGTTAAGATCATGAAAAGTTTCCTCCCCATTCTATGTCATGTAACATATTGATTTGTAGCATCATCAATGTTGTAATTAATAAGATTCCACCATTGTGATTGGGAAATACTACTCCATTTTGTATATATGACCATTTTGTATACATAAAACCTTTCCTTATTTTGTTTGTAAATATCCTAACACTGAGTTTTTTCCTGTTCTCACTCATTATGATAATGCTAAATAACCTTTTTCATTCCCATGCCTTGAAGTATTTCCCCTATGCTTTTTCTTTAATTTCATACTTTGGTTTAAGTCTTAATCTCTTTAAACTATTTCAAACTGATTTTATACAGTATGACTTGAAGTAAAGGTTTAGTTCTGATCTACATGTTCATACCCGATTTTATCTATAATTTTAATTGCAGACTATTCTTTCTCCAAAACATACTCTTCTCATCTTTGTTGAATATCAATATGCTGTACTCTGTCAATGGATGAGTGGGTTGCAGGTGTCATGCAAGATGGAAATCATATGTCGACTAGCTCTGAAGTAACAGAAGATTGGAAGGTTTTTAGATGCAGTTATTCCATAGAGAGCATCCCAGTTTATATGACCAGAAATATAGTAGCTGGCTACCTCACAGGCGGCGGAACCCGGAACTACGGAGCTTAGAATTTGTTCCATTTCAGGTTCACTCTCTTCCTGTCATGACGTGCAAATCAGAGACTAGAGCTTGATATGTACAGTGGGGTCGTCATCTTGTTTTACATATCATATCCCACCACAATTCTCCATTCAAGGTTGTACATTCAGAGACAATAACATTGCATCTGTGTATCTCCAGCTTGATTCTCTTATTCTCATGTTCCAACTTAGGAGAAGTCCTGACTCCCATAGAACAAGGCCAGTGCATAGGTTTTAAAAATTGTGCTTCATATCCATCTGTGACTCATAGTGATGAAGACAAAATACAAGTTCCGCCTCACTGAGGCATAAGACTCTCCCTAGGTATGGAATAGGTTCAAAAGCACTTTATGTAACTAACCTGTTTATAGGATGTGTTTGTTTTTCCTGCCATTGTTCTTCATTACACTGGTCCAGATTCTAAATTCTCCAGCAAGGTCTGATGTTTGTTTTGCTGCTGTATTTTACAAATGAACAAATGGAGTCTTGTACAATGTTGCTAAGTTGATGGAATGATGTGAAACAGTTTCTTGGTCAACAAGTTCATCGGGGTCCAGAGGATCAGTTTTCAGAGAGTTTTCCAAGAAGAATTTGTAAGTCAATAACCATACTAAGTTTAACCTTTACTAGACCTGGTTCAAAGTCTCTAAGACCCAGATTTTACATCCCTCTCCCTTCCTTGAATAGTAAGCATGTTTCTCCATTTCTGTTGCATAAGGGATGATTCAAACCATTCTTTCCCCATTACTTTCTTCAGCATGCCTTTTCTTATTATGACCCCAAAACAAGGTACTGTGGAAGGTTATGTTTCCTGAGCCCACATTAAGATGTTTTATGTGTGCATAGCTGTTTTTAATATTTACTTATTATTTATGGTATATTGTTTGGATGTATATATGCATGCACTACATGTGTACAGGAACCCAGGTTGTCAGGGTAGAGCATCAGATCTTCTGGAACTGGTGTGATACATAGTTGTTAGCTGGAATGTCAGTATTCTGCAAGAGCTGTTGTGTGCTAGTAACTGCTAAACCAATGCACAAACCCATGCATGATTTCTGAAGCTGATATTTTTGGGGATTTGATGACAAATGCTTACTCATCGTCTATCTTGTTGTATTCCCTCTTTCTATTATTGTGTATACTACAAATACTCTTCTGTTTCTAGGAGACAAAACTTCACTGCCTACCTCCTGTTATCCTGGTTCTTGCAACTGTTCTGCCCCTCTTCAGCTCTGATCCTTTAGCCTTAGGCTTAGGAGCTGTGTTATAGATGTATCTGACGGATCTGGGAGGAAGGGTTGGGGAAGATTATGTAATTATTTTTCAATTTCAAGAAATAATAAATAAATAAATGCTAGGATTATAATTTTTAGATTACTTTTTTCCGATTTATATTTTATTTTCATTATACATGTGTGAGTCATTTCCCTGTATTTATGCCTGCATACTGCAGGTATACAATGCCACTGGAGAATAGCAAGGGTATTAGATATCCCAAAATTGAAGTTACAGGCAGTTGTAAACCAACTGAGAGTCAAAACATAGTCTTCTGGAAGAGCAGTCAATGGTCTTAGTCACTGAGCCGTCTCTTCATTTCCTAGATTATTATTTGGGTTCCATAACTGTGTGAAACTTCTGTATTTACTTAGAGAATAACAGACACATTTGTTTCGTTATCTGGGGGAAGTGGCCCGAACCAGTGTTCACAGTACTTAGAGACTGAACTCAGGAGAGCAGGAAGTTTATGGATGTGTAGACTGTACAGAAAAGCTGGGGGCCAGTTGAGGTTATTTGAGACACTGTCCTAAAGAAATAAATTAAAAGTAAACTAATAAAACATATTGATAGTTGCTTGTGTAAATTTTTTCAATAAATGTGTATTTCTACCTATTGGGATTCTCTTCCATGATATTTGAGAAAGTGTTCCAACTTTACTTGTTAACAATTGGCTGGTTTATTTCTGTTAACCTCAAGAGTACTGTGCCACATTGTTTACCATGACAAACCTGTCTGATACATAAAAGCAACCCATGCACTGCAGTATATGCATGAATACGTACGTGTGTCTGTATCTTTTTCTGCAATCTATTGCACATGTCTTTAAAGTGTATGTAATGTATGCTTAGAAAACCATTATATTTGTTTTATTTTTGTATTAATTCCCATTCCTGGTACAAATAGGGATATTCAAGTAAATTCAAGTAAGGAACAAAAAAATAGTGCTGCTTTTCAGTTATAGGCAACACTTTGATATGTGCTTCCAAAGCGTTGGTTGTTCTGCGAGAGGAGCCTGGGAGTAAGAAACATAGGAAAGGAGACAGATATGGTGAGCTTCCCTTTTCTTCCCCCTGACTATCACTCTCCATTTTTAAAATCTACCCTACAGGGCTCATTTAGTCCAATTGATGTGCATGAGAACTCAAAGGGCTATGATATAAACTGCACTTATCTTTAAATTTCAAAATAATTGTGGTTCTCTTTAGTTTTAAACTGATAAAATCGTATTTTACATACACTTAGGAATTCTGCAGTTCTTCTATGAAGTGAAGTAAACTTTTCAGTGAGTCTCAGTAGAACATATCGTACTAAATAACAGAATATAAAATAGCCATGCAGTGTTAAAAAAGGAAAAGTAAGCTCATCCCAAAGATCTTCAAACCATGAATTTTTGTAATTATTTTAATAATGCAAAGTACAGGAATATTATGAAAACAAATAAAGTAAATACTTATTGAATCCAAAGTGAATAAAAGTGTATATAGATTTCATATTATTTTAGTAGAACTCTCACTTCAAGGAAAAGCATAATTTCCAGTTATATTTACATGTAAAATATGTCCAAAACCTGTAGGTGGTTCTGGGGAGTGGGAAGTTGCTGTGAGACAGTGGTTTGTACCCTGTCAATGTATTTTGATTGGCCAGTAGCCAGACAGGAAGTATAGGCGGGACAACCAGGCAGGAAGTAAAGGTGGGGAGATGAGCACGGGAATTCCGGAAATAGAAAAGCACAGTCTGCTCTTGTTACCCAGACACAGAGGAAGCAAGAAGTGACTGCCTCGCTGAAAAAGGTACCAAGCCACGTGGCCAACATAGACAAGAATTATGGGCTAATATAAGTTATAAAAATTAATAAGAGCCTGAGATATTGGGCCAACCAGTTGATAATTGATGTTGACCTCTGTGATTCTTTGTGACTTAACAACTTCAGGAACCAGGCAGGACAAAAACCACAGTCAACAGGAAGTTGTCCTTAGGAATACTTTCTCCTCTAGATATGTGTTCTGAATTACCCTATGCTTACAATTCTTAAGATTTTTATTACATTTTTTTATTTGCATATCTTTGTATACACTCCATGTCCTATGTATGGAGGTTAGATGTAGGCATATAGGAGTTTCTGTCTCGTTTTACCATGTGGGGCCTGGAATTGGAACTGACGTTATCAGGCTTGCCTGTAAACACCATCACCTGCTGAGCCCCTTCCTGGCCCTACGATTATTATAATTGTACTTTTCTTCATTGTATTTAAATTTATTTTCATTAGCAGCGATATTAGAAAAATACTTTTGTGCCATGTTAGGTAAGCATTTTTGTTATTATTGTCTGATAAAAAGATGTTGAGGGACTTTCAATTCTTAATACAACGGGTGAAATTCTAGACAGAACCAATCTAAAGCAAAAGCATCTCTAAGATTTGAAACCTCTCAAAAGAGGAGGCAGAAAATTAGAAGATAATTTTCACTTTGAGTTTCATAATAGTACTCTTCCAGCAGCCGATGCTGAGGTGAAAATAGCCTTGAACCTTATTATATCAAGCTGAATACTCTTCGTATGACAAGAATGAAGTGATCCCATAGTGCAGCACTTGACAAAAAAGCGAGGCTGATTTTCTAAGTTATGAGAACAGGAACTAAATTTACTGTTATCCTACCCTTCGCCGTGACATGTATTTTCAGTGACTCCTGACTCTTTTGTTACTGGTATCCTGGATTAGAGAAAACTTTATAAAATTGTGAGATGTTAACAACATACCCTTAAAATCTCTTCCTTCCATTGTCATTTGCTTACTTCATACATCAAATCTGGCAGTTAAAATCTTGTTGTGTCTCAAAGACTATATCACACTAAAAATCAGACACCAAGAAAGAGGGAAAGGCAACAAGGTCCGGCAGTATATGACCTTGCTCGTGTGTATTATTAAAGGAAGACAGTCTTCATTTGTGTTAAGAACAACTTTACTTAATCATCAGAGAGTCCACTTAGCAGAGCCTTATGATTTAGTGTCATTATATCTTAGAATAAATTTTGGTTGAGTCAGGTTCCTTTGCTTTTCTCCTGCTCTTAAATCTGTTCCTTTGCCTATAAATTATAGTGGATGAACAGCTCACACATGAAACATAATTGCAGTTATTAGTGGATTTCTATTGTACACATTTCCTTTGTCATTTCAAATAGAAAAAATACGCTTTCAGAAGTTTAAGGTAGTTTAAATACAATGACGGAATAAAATGCCACACTTAACTGGATTTGTAACTTACAGATCTAAGTTTATTTCCTGGCTCAGCAGTGTATGTTAGTATGGCCAGCTACTTGGGAGGCTGAGGTGGGTGGATGACTTGAGTCCGGGAGTTCTGGGCTGTATTGTGCCTCGTCCAGTGGGTGTCGGGACTACATTCAACATCAATGCAGTGACCTCCTGGGACTGGGGAAACACCAGGCTGCTTCAAGAGAAGTGAGATAGCCCCGGTCAGATGAAGGTATAGACACTGATTATTTTACTCATTAACAGAAAAGCCAAATGAATTTTATATGAAAGTCTTTGAGATTCGCTGAAAGTGCAACTTTTGCTTTCCGCTCAGATTAATTATCTAATCTTAGTCTACGACTAAACAAACAACGTCGACAGCAACAGCAGCAGCACGGAAACCACTCGTGAAGTCGCTGTGATCCTGAAAAGTTCATCATTGAGGGAATGTTACATCCTCAGTAAAAGGAAGATCTCCAGAATAATGGACTCCGTGAGCTGGACATTTAGGACCCAAGAGGATGAAAGCAGCTGCGGTTCACCAAATAAAGCCCTGCGCAGGAAAATGTGTTGAGATGATGTGGGAAAGTCCTCCTAGATCTGCAAAAGCACTTGGAAGAGCAATCTGGGAAGGGGAGAAAGCAACTCAAAGAATCAAGAGGCCTCATATCACCAACAGATTGAAAATCAAGCGTATTTAAGAGGTAGAATAGCATGGGGCCCTTAAAGGGGATCTAGGGCGGTCTCCTCTGAGTGGTGGGGAAAGCCATGCTTTACACCAGTTGTTCTCTCTAGAACATCCTCAAAATTAAAAAAAAAAAACTATAAAAACCATGACTAAAGAGTTAACTACATCCCAGGTCTTACATTCCATGCTGAAATCTGTATGTTATCAATAAGGGGAAAGGTGAATTTGGGAAAACCTTGTGTTTTCAATCTTATAAAATCATAATGCCCATCCACTAATAAGCTAAAATCCACACTATATCACACTAATTCAAAACATCCTAGTCATGCAAGAAGCTGGAAAAATAAAGCGTGGTAGGAAAATAAAATTTGATTCGCTGGAAATGGCATAGAACTGTCATAAACATCAGGCAAAACCACAGGCCATTATAGGTCTTTGAAATACCCTCACAACATTTTTCAAATGTCAGGTAGTAAGTCAGGGAAATTATATAGTGCTAAAATCTGCATTAAAATTATTAAAGATCTCAATGCTACAAGCAGTGGTCAGACACAAAGAACAAAAGATAAATTAAGTAGAAATAGAAGAAAAGGTTGAAGATCAGTGTGAAAGATTAGTGAAGCAGAAAAGAGGAAATATAAATAGAGCTTTGTGAAAAGATAATAAAATCGATCATCTTTGATAAGAATAATAGGAGAGAAGTCTGGAGAGATGACTCAGAAGTTAAGAGCACGGGTTATCCTTCTGGAGGACATAGGTTCAATTCCCAGTGCCTACATGGCATGTTCCAGGTTCTTTCTGCTCCAGAGAACTTGATGCCTTCTAGCTTCCTCAGGTGCCAGCCTTGCCCAGGGATCACTGACACACATGTAAACAATACTGCTACAAGGGGAAAACAAAGTGAAAAAAATAATCAGAAAAAAAATCCAAGGATGCCCCAAATCTGTTCCATGGACAAAATAGACCATAGAAGTCTAACTCTTCAAATTTATGAAAATAATATATTCTAGCAAACTAGATTAGTTACACCATCAAAGGTAAAAGAACAGTGGTTTTAAACAATGGAATGCAAGTCCGTACAATAGCTGAGAATAAAGATTAGAGGAAAGTCAACAAAGTAAAATAAAATATAATAAAAATCTAAAATTTTTCTTGAGGCATACACTATCATTTTTTTTAAAAAAAGATAAGTGCAAGTGATTTCTCCCCGAGAGTAACCTTTTAAAATTTTATATGTAAGATAACAACTTTTATAGTTAATTAGTTTTCTTAATAGCCAATTAACCACTGGGGAAAGTAGTTGAATTGGTACCTAATTAACTAAAAATGATAGAAGGAAACAATTTATAGGAAACAAAAGTGTAGGCTACATGAGGACTAATCGTCTCCTGAAAGGTTATTATAATCAAGACGACAACGGAGTAACAACTTGAAAACAGTTTGGGAAAATAGAATTTCATCCATCAATAACGCTCTCATTTTGGGGACTATAGGAAATAAATACAAGCCACAAAGGGTCAAATAAAATGATTATCCAAATATTGCATCCAAAATATGGCACAAAAGTATTGTCTCTAAGAATTGATCTAAGAGGATAGACTGACTTCTGTGGCCATGGTGTGAAAAGTTGAACAGGATGAACAGAAAGGATCAAATGACAGAAGCAAAACCAAGCAAACGGATAAAACGGGACTTGATACACGTTCTTGTTCTGTGGTTGCTCCATCATGTCCCTACTACCCCAGCAGTTTAAAGCAGAGAGCTCCATTGTTTCGGCTGAACTTAAAAGCGAATCGCGCTCTAGGCGCCAACCAGGTTGGTTTCTTGTGGCTCATGCAGAAAATGGTTTGCTTCCTTCCTCTTCTGGAGGCTGCGGAGGTTTCCTTATGACTGGGCAATTCTCACGTTCCTCCTAACACTTCACCTTTTGCCCCATTCTCTCCTGTCTCTCTCAGCTTCCTGCTTGAAGGAAACATGCGGTGACTTTAGGGTCTATGCAATATTTTCATCATAAAATCCTCACGTAGGAAAAGATGGTTTATAAAGTAAACAGATTCATCCACAGGTTCTGGGAATTAGAATGTTTGCCAGCAGCCCTGAGAAACATTTTATATACTTAAGAAATGACTAAGAAGTATATGGCATTTATAAGCAGAGTAGATTAGTTGAGCAAAAAAAGTCTTGCGGTGTTATGTTCTTTCAAAGGAGAACACTTACATTATTTAAAAGAGACATAGACTCCAATATCCATGTTGTTAGTAATAAGAATGCTAAAAATAGCATGTGTCATGAAAACCCACTGTCAATCATAAAAGCATTTTTTAAATGAAATTAAATCACGTGGTAAAGTCATTGCTCTGACCTTTTACATTGAAACAGAGAAAATGATGGAATCTCCTAGGTCAGCCTTGGACTTTCACCCAGGGTCTCTGATAATAGTCCCAAACATCAAGAAATACTTAAATGGGTGGGGGGCTCTAAAACCTCATCTTCTCTTGGTCTCTTGCTGGGGCCCTTTCCCACTTTGCAACTTTAACTTTCACTGTGTGGAGTGAACCTAATGAGACAATCCAGAGGTATTTACGACAGTCAGAATATTCATCTTGTTCTTTCCTGACAGGCTTTCTGTAGAATCACAACATTGAAGTCTGCAAAAAGATAGGCAAAAATATCCCCAAAGTCGGGCAGCTTTTGAATTCCAAACTGTAAGCCTAAAATGACACAAGTTCTCAGAAATATCAGGCAATTTCTTACTCATGGGCCTCTCTGCCAAGCATGGGTGGGACTTTTTAGACAATTTACTGAACAGTCCAGTTTCCATGACTCATATTTCTGTCACCCAGGCATCTCATGTCTTGAGATTCCTCTCCCTTTGCCTGAAGATGTTAACTTTAAATCCTGCCTCAATCCATTACAGTCTCCTCCAGAGTCTGAGTGTAAAGCATGCTGTCTGGTAGATATATGGTTATGCTCGGTGCTAAGAGAACACTAGGTAGAATTTAGCTCCCAGGGGCACGGTGCTTATGCCTTCCCTTTCTGTGGAGAGCTGAAGAGAGAGAGGGTGGAGAGTCGGATGTTAGCGGTCAAGAGAGAAAACCCTAGAGGAAGGCTGTTCTTGGAATACGTTCCAAAGTATCCCGTCAGCAGTAAGAATGTTCTAAAGCTACACAAACAAGTGTGCTTGTGAAGGTTCTTACTGAGGAAGCAGGCAGCTGCACCTTGTCAAAGTACCGATTGCAGAATCCTGTATACAGGTTATAAAAAGCAAAGAATGAGTTTAGTGTTTTCTAATGCACGTCTGTTTCATGACTTTACCTCCTGGGAAGTAAATATTCACACACACACACACACACACACACACACATATATATATATATATATATATGTATATATATACATATATATGTTATTCATATAACATATGTATATGTTATTCATATAACACACACACACATATGCTATTGAGGCTGTGAAGGTACTACTCACCTATATACACAGGATTATAAAGAGGTTCTGAAAGCAAGGGGATACTGGCCTTTGAGAGCTTTAGTGTCCCAGATAGTTCTAGTGGGGTTTCATACCAGGAAGCTTATCCCAGCTGCCAGGGAACCACCAGGCCTCTGTTAGACGTACTGCACATGGTTGACTTACGTAACTATTTTTGACGTGAAGTGTTTTACGAAGTGCACAAGAACAAATATTTTTCTCTTCCAAAAATTGGATGGTCCTCACTAATTGTCTCCTTGCTTTATTGATACCTGGGCAGGCGTTGATGTCTTGTGGTTTATTCTGTCCAGGAGATATTATGAAGAAGAGTAGGAGAAGTTAACTGAGAAAACTGTTTCCAAGGGAGTAGTTATAGTTGACAATACAGTTACACACACACACACACACACACACACACACACACACACACACATGTATATATACACACACACATGTATACACACACACACACATATATGTATATATATATAAAACTATTCTTTATAAATGATGAAAACTATTCCAGAGACACTTTGGAAATGAACAATAACCAGATTCCATACAACAATAGATATCACATCTTCCTGCATCTGCTCAGGCAGTCAGTGTCCTCTCTACAATACCCACAGGAAGAGGCTATCCTGTCATCTCAGATGTGAAGGAAACCACATGCCCACCAGTACCAACCAGTCAGGAAGTCAAACAATAACCCAGCTTTCAGACCTAATTCCAGCCCCCGACTCTCAGAGCGACTAAAGGAGCTTCCCTGATCAATTGAGAAAATGCCTTGCTTGGTCTTGGCTTCCTCATAGCTTCTCTCTGTAGGCATCTGTGCTGAGGGTATATCTGGGGTCTTGTCATATCTAGTATAAAGCTCCTATATCCACTATTCCTGCGATTGGGTATGTCAAAGTACCAAGTGGGGCAGCTGTCCCCCTTACTGTAACAAGCATGATGAATGGCTTCTATGAGGTCTCACTGAATTGGGCTTCACTGGCTTCCACACTGCTGCTCCAAAGGGCTGCTTTATAACATTCTGCTGAGTAGAATATGAGCAATTCCAGACAATGATACATCTTAGGCTTTCCCCCTCTGCTTCTTCTGACTTTCACAGACTTGCCCTCAGTTCTACTGAAGAATTAGGTCTTTTATTCCTGTGTAGCTACATTTATTCACTCTTCCCTTACAGTGGCAATTGCACATATGCTCTTGTTCTGTCGTTGAAACTCACATGGAACATTTGGCCAATTGACTGTTTGATCTTACGTAGTTTAGAGAATAAGAGTTGCAATCAATGTTCCCTTGATGTCCTGTTGGTTTCTTGGTATATCCAGTTGTAATTGAAGTTTTTGTTGTGATATTAATTATCTGTTTTGTGTGTTCTGGTTTGTATTTTGCAGATCCTCTTAGGTTTATTCCAACTTTGGATTTGGGACTGGATTTTAAATCATTCCAAATTGCTGTATCATTGTGAGTTTCTTTTTTTCTTTCAGTCTTTCTGGATGACTGCATTGGAATTAGAGTTCTTCACACAATGACAGAACAGAGTTAGTTTCATGGCTCTCATCTTTAGGGAGAGTTATTCTTTCTTTTTTTTTTCTTTCCATGCTTTTTGTTTGCTAGCTTGGTTTGTTTTGTAGTTTAACCTTTGCTGTTAGAATCATTCAGGATTCAAAGTTGAAACTATGTAGTGCTCAGAACTTAGCTTCCAATCCACTAATGCAATAATTCTCACAACCTCACATCAGCACAAATCTTGCACATAGCTATATACTATGGCTAGCATAAAAAAAATCTCACATTGGTAATTGATGTCCTATCAATACTCATTGATTAGAGAAAACACAGGATTTTAATTTTTGTCTTAATATAGAGAAGTTTATCTCAGTTCATCAATTGACTTTATATGGAAATAAAATGCTATTCTCTTTTCTTTCTTTGGTGCTTCAAATTATTCTCTCATAAACATCATATATTCCATTACACAAATCTGTTTTCTATTATATTTGTTTTCCAGAGAAGTTTCTTTTCCTTTGTTTCAGATAGTGGTATATATTTTAAAATTATATATATATATATATATATATATATATATATATATATATATATTAAAAGAACTGACATACGTATATGCTCTGATTGACTGGTATTTTTCAGCTCTGTTGTTGATTTAAAACTTCTTAGTATTATTTTTAGCAAAACTGTCTATAGTATATTCATTTATTTTTAAATATAACGACAGTTGCTGTCAATTCTAGAGTTTTGGAAGTTGCTTATAATGCACATACTGCTTACTTAGATAATACTATATCCTTCTGGAGTCTTTGATGGTGTTAGAGAATAGAAAGTTAAAACTATGCTTTTCTTGTTATGATAAGAGATAAATTAGGTATAAAACTTTAGACTCAAAAAGATAGGATAGATGATAGAGTATTTTCTTTAATTTTCCAAATGTAAATGGACTAAATACTGTAACCTCAATTCTTGGTTGTTAATTCTTTTATAGTATGTTATTTTGTTATGTTAAAGTTAAATCCTTCCTTTTTACTTAGACAGAGAAGGGGAGGTGATGTGGGATTCCCCTCTGAATGCTGTATTTACCATTGATTAATAAAGAAGCTGTTTGGGTGGTCTACTGCAGCAAAGAATAAGGCAAAGTGGTAATTCCAAGAAGATAGAGGAGAAGAGAGAAGGTAGAGTCAAAAGACACCACTGTAGCCGTCTGAGGAGAAAGCACCCACGTGTCGGTTCTGGTAAACCATGAACATTGTGGTAAATTATAGAATAATAGAAATTGGTTAATTTAAGATGTTTAGCTAGCTAGAAATATGATTTACCTATTGGCCAAACAGTATTGTAATTAATACAGTTTCTGTGTGGTTATTTCAGGTCTAGGCAGCTGGGAAATGAACAAGCAGCCTCAGACAACAAACTACTCTTTGTCTTTATCTGGACAACTGTCTGCTGCATAGCGGAGTTTAATTATGATAAATAAACATTGATCTAAATTGAGTTCTTTTTTAACACTAAATGATCTGACATCTGGTAAATTAATTAGACTTTTATTCAGTCTCACTTCTCAAGTGTAATGTATGACTGGAACAATTGCCTCTTTCAGAGCATTAAAAGACATGCAAAAATATTTATGACATGCAATATAGGTCTTCATGTGTATGAAATCCCCAGTACCTGCATTTTTAGATTATTTGACTTTTCTGTTTTTGACTATCTTTACAATAAAATTTAAATGTTTCCATTTCATATTTTCCATAAACAATTTCATAAAAATATCATCCATCTTTCTTTTGATTTTTTGATTATTGGTTTAATAACTTTTATTATATTATAAAATCTGAACATCTGAAATTCTGCTTTATATTTAAACATTTGTTTACTTTTTTCATCTCAAGGTAACAAATGCTATTAATTAGTACCCAGTGATTATTTTTGAAGACTAGAGACATTTATTTATAGAACAAGATGGACTTTGGTCAGTAAGGACGTACATCACATATACTATCTATACATACATGATATATGTATAGTATATTTAATAATGCATGGTATTATTTGGGGGTCAAAAAACTACAATTCCCAGAGTCCTGCACAACCAAAGTCATAGACACATTGGAACTTGATAGATGCTGATATGTTAAATGCTATAGATACAGTAATTTCTAAAGCTTAGATTTTATTGAGTTTGATGAGCAAATATAACTAATGAAAATAAATAATGTCTCACGAGTAAAAAGAAGCAGTAGCATAGACTTGAAGATCATTTTTCAATATTAATCTCTAACAGAGCATTGCAACAATGGAGGAATACTTGGTTAGCTATTTAAATGTTGCACAGTATTATAAGACCGGTGTTTGCATCCCGATATTATAAAAGTAATGCTTGTAATTAAGTTTCATAACAGTCTTTATAAAAAATTACCTAAGGCTCAAACAGTATCCTACCATAACAGTTTTTCATCCAGCTATTTCTTAGTCTTATAAAGCACCGTGAAGGAAAATGCAAACCTAAATACTTAATTCCATCATTTAGGCTATTTCTTAACATTGTACATCCAGGTTAGAGCTAGAAAGAACTTCAGGTGGTATTATTATGTTTTCTTTTCATTCATTGATCATAATTATATGTCAGATTTTTCATCTTTTCCTAAATTGAATGCCTTATTTTTCTTCTTTAATAATAACATATAATTTTTTATGAGAGTTCATCCAAAGGTAAAAAGATGCTTTTCTTAAATATGGAAACTAATACACAATTACACATTTTATGTTCAAAACAGCATAGAATGGAGAGATTTTATTTAGATTCATAACAATTGACTGCAATTCTGGAAATGGATGTCTAATGAATCGTACATTTTGATTATGTACATGTAGCTATGTGAAAACTTCATTTTAATATTGTGCCTTTCCCACAGTAAGATACTTTAAATCAAATTAATCTCAGCTTTTGAGAAGCTGTGACCTTTGAATCTGCAGGCAACATCTGGAGGGAACAGCTGGGGAATCGATCAGGTGTCTTTTTCAAGTAGAAATGCTATGTGGTGATCCTGCGGCACTGTTTAGAGGTTCTCCTTCTCACATCATGTAGCACACAGTGGTGCTATTAATTAGAAACTGATAAAAAGCCAGAAATAAATTCTCGCATCAGACACAGAGTCCTACATCGAGGAGACTCAAAGTCATGCGAATTTTTGAAATTGAAGTGTTCAGGGTAACAGCAGGTACAACATATTCCCTGCTTCCAAGTCAGTGTTTTGAAACCGCTAGATGTTAGTTTCGTTAATACCCAGTTTGTTTCCTAACCCTTTGCATGAAAATAATCTCTCATATTCTTTAAATATTATTAATGAAAATTTTGAATATTTAAGATTTCATTGCACAATGTATAAGATAAATTTAAATATATATTTGGTATGCTTACAGGTATAATTTCAGAGTGGAATATTTTCTCTCTGTTTAATGCATTTTTCTCCTTGTTGGCCTCTAGTGATGAGTAAAGGTTTGGAGTATGATGATTTCATGAATATTAAGGATCATGTATCTTCCGAAGTTACAGTGGCCCTTTTCCAAAATGTCAAATTGGCTCTTTGGTCTTAGTCTCTGACTCCATAACCAGATAAGCTCCATCAAAGTCCCTTTTTACTTGTATCATGGTAAATAAGTATAGCCACCCAGAGAGTCCAAACTGAATATAAGGTAGAAGTTTATCAGAAAGACAGAATCACAAGGTACAACACTGGACCTAGTAAGTCAGAATCTATCTTGAATCATGTCTCAGCATCAGAATCAGAATCAGCATCATATCTCACAGTGATTTGACTAAATCTTTCAGTTTGAGGTAATGTGTCTTAGAGCAGCATTTCTTGCCCATCTGTATACACTCCCACACTTGCAGAGATTTTATCACCCTTGCTGTGTTCCTGTGAGATTGCATGGAGAATCAGCAATAGAACAGATGATTGCATCATTTCAAAAGCTTCAAGGTAATTCTGATGGTGAAACTTAACCAAACTTCCATCGGAATCAGCCATCTGCGCCCAGGAAAGCGAATGTTCCAGGTCCTGTTGCAGAACTGCTCATTCCTGCTCAGAGGATAGCCGCATACAAATTCCCATACTCTCAGATCAGCGTACACTGGAGAACAACTGCTTTTGAAAGCAAACAACACAACACACTACACACACACACACACACACACACACACACACACACACATACACACAGACACAGCAGTTTTCCGATTTTCAAAGAGTTAACTTAAAATAATGTTTGACATGTGGAAGAAATAGAAGAAAATGATCTTAGTGGCCAGATAGATGTAAGAAATGGCTAAACCAGGTTAATTGCCCTCCCCTCCACTTCCACCTCTCTAAGTATTAGATTTGTCTTAGATGGAAAAAGTACATACAGCACCCAAATAGCTCTCTACATTCTCTTGCTCTACTTACTCTAGTAAATGGATTCTCTTTTTCTTTTCTAACTCAGAAGATGAGGTTACTCTCTTAGAAGGTGTCAACAAATGTATGTCCAAGCAGTTCTTACATCAGCCTCTGTACCTGGGTTCTTTGCTGATTAACTAAAGCTTCCTGCAGAGTTCAGTATTGCCACAACAGAAGAATGGTCACATTATCGAAGGAGAAACAGTGTTCCCCTGGCAAAAAAAAGAAAGAAAAAAAGATAGAAAGAAAGAAAGAAAGAAAGAAAGAAAGAAAGAAAAAAATTGACACCAGAGGGAAAATCAGCATTTATCAATTACAGGGTTGTTTCCTTCAGTGTTTTCTATGGAGAGACTGAGAAACTAGTTGTAACTTTATAGAAGTAGAAAGAATTTTAGAATAAAGTCATAATCATGTTGAAGCCTGTGCCTTGTAGAATAATACAAACACAGGGACCTTTTGTATTTCTTAAAATCAAGTTTTCCCAATTTTCTTAGATATCGCTGTACTGATTTTCAAAGTGGCTGTACAAGTTTGCAAACTCACCAACAGTGGAGGAGTGTTCATTCCCCTTAATTTACATCCTCTCCAGGATAAGCTATCATTGGTGCTTTTGATCTCAGCCATTCTGGCTGGTGTAAGATGGTATCTCAGAATTGGTTTGATTTGCCTTTTCCTGACGGGGTAAGGATGTTGAGGAATTCCTTAAGTGTCTTTCAACTATATGAGATTCTTCTGTTGAGAATTCTCTGTTTAGATCTGTACCTTGTTTTTTTTTAAAAAAATATTTGATTATTTAATATTTTGATAGCTAGTTTCTTGAGTTCTTTATATATTTTAAAGATCAGTCTTTTATCTGATGGGGGGTTGGTGAAGATATTTCTCATTCAGTAGGCTGCTGTCTTGTCTTGTTAACTGTGTCCTTTGCTTTACAGAAGCTTCTCAGTTTCAGGAGGTCCCATTTATTGGTTGTTGATCTCAGTGTCTGTGCTACCAGTGTTATATTACGAAGTGGTTTCCTGTGCCCAGGGTTTCAAGGCTACTTCCAACTTTCTCTTCTATAAGGTTCAGGTTACTGGATTTATGTTATGGTCTTTGATCCATTTGGACTTGAGTTATGTGCTTGGGGATAGATACAGATCTGGTTTCATTCTTCTACATGTTGATATCCAGTTATACCAGCACATTTGCTGAAGATACTTTCTTTTCTTCATTGTATAATTTTAGCTTCTTTGTCAAAAATCAGGTGTTCGTAGGTGTGTAGATTAGCATTGGGGTCTTCAATTCAATTACGTTGTTCTTCCTGTCTGTTTTTATGTGAATATCAAGCTATTTTCATTACTGTAGCTCTCTGTGTAAGATTTTTTTTGAATGTGCATTAGTGTTTTGCCTACATATATGTCTGGGTGATGTTGTGGGGTCTTCTGGAAGTGGAGTGACATACAGTTGTGAGCTGTCATGTGAGTTCTAGAAATTGAACCTGGGTCCTCTGGAAGAACAGCCAGTGCTCTTACCTGCTGAGCCATCTCTCCAGCTCCTGAACCATCTCTCAAGCCCCACTGTAGATTTATAACAGAGCTTGATGTCAGGGATGTTTATGCCTCCCAAAGTTCCTTTATTGTACAGGATTAATTGCCTTTCCTGGGTTTTTTGTTTTTCTATATGAAGTTGAATATTGTTTCTTAGAGGTCTGTGAAGAATTGTGTTGGGATTTTGTTGGGGGATTGTAGTGAATCTGTAGATCACTTTTGGAAAAATTGTCATTTTTTATTATGTTAGTCGTACCTATCTGAGAACATAGGGAATCTTTCTGTTATTTGATATCTTCTTTAATTTCTTTCTTCAAAGACTTCAAGTTCTTGATATACAGGTTTTTCACTTCTAAGGCTAGTGATACTCCAAGATATTTTATGTTGTTTGTGGTGATTGTAAAGGGTGCTGTTGTTTCTCTAATTTCTTTCTCAGCTCTTTGGGAGTCAATCTACCTTAAGACCCAGCAATACTACTCTTGGGCATATATCCAAAGGACACTGAATCATATCACAAGAACATTTGTTCAACTATGTTCATAACAGCTCTTCATAATAGTCAGGATGTGGAAACAAACTAGATATCCCTTAACTGAAGAATGCATAAAGGAAATGTGGTACATTTATACAATGGAGCACTACAGAGTAGAAAAAAATGACATCTTGAAATTTGTATGCAAATGGATGAAGCTAGAAAAAATTACTCTGAGTGAAGTAACCAAGACTCAGAAAGACAAACACATTATGAACTCACTTATAATTGGATATTAGACATATAGCAAAGGATAACCAGGCTGTAGTTCATGACTCCAGAGACAAAAGACATACATGGATCCCCTTTGGAAGGTGAAATAGAAAAGAATGTTTGATAAAATTGGAAGTTTGAGGGAGAGGGAGAACAGAAGAACAGAGGACAGAAAGGGAGGTAGAAAGGAGAAGGGAACAGGGGCGGTGAACATGAGGGAACAGGTTGGCTGAGAAGGGGAAAGAAGAGAGGGAGAGCAAGGAAAGATATAATTTGATCAAGGAAGCCATTATGGGGCTAACAAGAAAGTTGGCACTAGGGAAATTCCCAGGATTCCACAAGGATGACGCCAGCTAACACCCTGAGCAATTATGGAGAATGTGACAGAACTGGACTTCCCCTCTAATCAGATTGGTGACTCCTTAATAGTCATCGTAGATCCTTCATCCAGTAACTGGTGGAAGCAGATGCAGAGATCTACACTTAGCACTGGGCTGAGCTCCCCTAATCCAGTCAAAGAGAGGAAGGAGAGACACTATGAACAATGGGGTCAAGACCATGATGGGGATACCCACAGAAACAGCTGATAAATGCTAGTAGAAGCTCATTGACTCTGGATGGACAGTCAGGAAATTCGCTTAGGCCAAAACTAGGCCCTCTTAATGTTGGTGACAGTTGTGTGGCTGGAGCATTCTGCTTGGCCCCTGGCAGCAGGGCCAGGATTTATCCCTAGTGCTTGAATTAACACTTTGGAGTCCATTTTCTTTAGAGGGATACCTTGCTCAGCCTAGATATAGGGGGAAGGGACTTGGTCCTACCACAAAGTGATGCACCAGACTTCGTTGACTCCCCATGGGAAGCTTTACTCTCTCTGAGGAGTGGATGGGGAGTGGGATGTGTGAAAAGTTGGGGAACAAGAGGAAGGGAGGGAGAGAAAACTGGGATTGGTATGTAAAATGAGAAAAGATTGTTTTAAAAAACAAAGAAAAAGAAAAAATATGTTTTCCTGAGAAGACTGACTTTATCACTAAATGGGGGGTAGAGTTAACAAAAGATAATTGTTCTTCAAAGTTTTGTTCATTTGCATCTGAAGTAAATGCTTCCTTTTGTTCATACTTAAATTCTAGTCAGAAACTTTATTTCAGCCTAAGAAATTTTGTAGTATGCGTTACATGTTACATTGAAGATAATCAATCATGTTTCAGTGTAACCCACGCTGCATAGGAGACGTTTATTACAGGCATTATCGTTGTCATATAGTAAAGTGCATTGTTAATGAAGCATGGGAAAGGAATAATTTCCACTAATAGGCATATATGTCAAATTTCAATTAGGACTAACTTGGAATCCAAAAGAAAGAAGAGCATATAAATTTAAACCTTTGACCTTCAACATAAAGTACAAGGTCTGAAGGGAAAATTAAATTATTTTATGATACCATGTAAATTTGAATAAATGACTGGCTTATGAAATTCTTTGTCATACTCTAAGACTATATGTTTTAAGAAATATGATGCACTTTCAGTTCATAGCTTTGACATGATTGGCTTGCGTTTATCATATTCGAATGACAATGAATGAAAAGTCAAGAGTTTATTGTCTCCTGACTCTGTTAAGTAATTTACCCAAAAATAGATGACCTGACCTTGATCCATATATGATGAAGCAGATCAGGACTGAAGATGTTTCTCTGGGAAAAAATAAAAAGGAATCGTTGTACTGTTACATATGTAGCTAATTAACTAATGTCCAGCTCCAAAATGATGTATAATACATTCAGTATATATATATATACTGAATTTTTTTTTCTTCTTCTAATTCTTTTCAGTCTTCTAATTCTTTTTGCTTAGCTGTCTTTCTTTTTCTCCCCTTGTGATTACTTTCAAGGTTAGATTCAATTTTTTTCCCTGTATACATAAACCAGAGTTTCTTATGTAGCAAATACATCTGAAAATCAACTATGCTATTTAGTTTCTGATGAAATGGTTAAATTTTTCTTTTTAATCTGTCCCCGTGGTTCATAAATTTTTCTATGTTGACAATTGGCATCCCCTTCTAACTCTGGTCTGGCAATTTTTGTCAATTATATCTCACAGGGAATATAAGACTAGAGGAGAATTTAAAAATTACCATTTATTCAGCACCAAAAAGTGTAGAAGTTGTTAAGACATTAGAAAGTATGAAGGCATTGAAATACATCAAAGTACCTGTATTGTAGCCAGTAATTTTATTTCTTGTCTGATTCAATAACTGATTCTGGTATGTACTTTTCAAAAGGAGAAAAGATTTCTTTATAGTCTTTCCCTTCTTCTCAACTCATTTTTTCAGACCTTTAAGTCTGAAGAAATAAAATGCAATTTATTACTAAGATGCGAGATAAAGGGCACAGAACTCAGGTGCAGAGATCAATTGCATGCTCAATACTGTCAGCAGAGGCAACCAAGGTCACCCAGAGGGAAGATTGAACTGTTATACCACAGATTCTTAAGGTCTTTTCCAAAACCATGTTGTCATATATGGAGAAACTTTAACTCAAATGCCAACCAAGGTTTAGTAATTTATCAAAAATGCCCAGTTTCAGAAAAAGGGCCGAAGATGTTGAAACAAAGCAGCACACTCTAGGAAATTGATGGAGGTATCTCATTTTCAATGCTCCATTTGGGATTAATTGTGAGGGCTGTGCATGCTAGGGAGGAACTTTAAACAGTGATTTATGTATACATGTTAGCTAGAAGTGGGGCTGGTACACGGCAGACTGTAAAGTTTTCAAAACCAAGATAAACAAAATTTATTGGGCATAAATGATTTGAAGACACTTCTCTTTTTAATGAAAGTTGGTGTAGGAGTTCCTTCTGTTTGAGTGTTGCTTTCATTGGATAATGAATAAAGAAACTGCCTCGACCTAGTTGATAGGACAGAACTTAGGGAGGTGGAGCAGACAGAACTGAATGCTGGGAAGGACAGAGTGAGAGATGCCAAGGATCTCCTGCCTGAGAAGGATGCTGGTTAGAATCTTGGAGGTAAGCTCCAGTCACGTGGTGATACACTGGTTAATGGAAATTGGTTAAATTAAGATGTAAGAATTAGCCAATAAGAAGCTAGAGCTAATGGGCCAGGCAGTGTTTAAATGAATACAGTTTCTGTGTGATTATTTCAGGTGTAAGATAGCCAGGCTGCCGGGACGACAAGGAGTCCCCTTCTCCTGCTACAGAAAGCATTTTTAAAATCATTGAGATTACAGCTTCAAAATGACTGTACCTGCAACTTGGCAGTGAAACTTGTGTTAAAATTAAGACTTTGTTATACTGAAGTGATCTCAAAATCATTGCACTAGAAACTCTGAATATCTATTTATCTATCTGTCTGTCTGTCTGTCTGTCTGTCTGTCTGTCTATCTGTCTATCTGTCTATCTGTCTATCTGTCTATCCATCCATCCATCCACCCACCCACCCACCCACCCACCCACCTCTCTATCTATCTATCTATCTATCTATCTATCTATCTATCTATCTATCTATTACAAAGATTCTTTCAGTGGTACCTATGATTTGACCAAGGCAAGAGTATATGATAAGGGCTCGATGCCTCTGGGACTTGTCTCCCAAAACCACAACAATATGATTTGCATTGTTTTAGTACTACTTCAGCAATGTATTTTATTTATATTTTCTAGACCATCTTAAAATTAATTTAATACTTTCATTAGTTGTGTTTTATTGAGCAAATAGGTTTCTAAGATACATAAAATAAAACTTAAAAAGAACAATTTTGTATATTTTATTTTTTAAATACTAAGTTTTATTTTTCATGTAAAAGCCAAATGGTGTTTTGCCTTTAGGAAAAAAGCTCCCCCAAAATGTTGCTTGGAGGTGACCAGAATGGCACAAAAGCTGTCAGGATAGTGAATAGATCATTCATCCACTTAGATAAATTAGCTTTAAAATTCCATCCTTAATAATATCCTGTAAGTGTTCTGAATACTACAACCCATCATCTTGAATTTTCATATTATAGACCTCTTGGCCTAACAATGATCTTAAGTTTTCTATTTTATTGCTGTGCTGTGCTGGTGCACACCTTTAATCCCAGCACTTGGGAGGCAGAGGCAGGAAGATCTCTTTGAGTTTGAGGCCAGCCTGGTCTATAAGAGCTAGTTCCAGGACAGGCATCAAAGCTACAGAGAAACCCTGTCTCAGAACCCTCACCCCCCAAAATAAAATAAAAAAATAAAAATTCCATTTTATATCTTTCTTTGACTACGCATTTACAAATTCTTTCCTTCTCCAATGTTTTCTGAAAGATCGCAGGATGCAGTAGTGAAAACCGCCTTCATGACTCTTTGGTTTTTCAGTTGTCGAAAATGTTCATATGTTTCAAACCTTTTCTTGACTATGGCTTGTTTCAGCCATTAATGCCTAGGCTGAATGTTCTTTGGGTGGTGGGAGAGAGAGACCAGCAAGCAGAATCTGGCAGTCTACAGAGAAGATAGTATTACGTTATTATGTAATCTAGACTCCTATTGTTTAACCCAAAAATTTAAGTATTTCTTTCTAATATTTTTAATTGTGTGTGTGTGAATTTTTGTGTCTGGGGAGGGCGTGTAGGTGTGAGTAACGGGAATCACATGCAGGTCCCCTAGAAGAGCAGTGAGTGCTTGTAACCACCGCACAACTGTTTGTGCCGGATTATTTATCTTAATGTTGCAATCACTATTTTCACTAATTCTTTTTCATGACTAAAAGTGCATATAATATATACAGAGTTCTCAATGGCTCCTATAGAACTGATATTAGTGATTAGTCACACCACTGTTATGACTTACAAAAAAAGTTAAATGTCTGCTTTGTGTGACTCTTTAATCTTGCACATCATTCAATCTAGTTTTCAACAATTTATGTCCATTAACGAGTATGATTTAAAGTTCAAAACTAAAAGTGTTGCAAAAGGGGATCCAATTTTCTAAGAAAAGTTCATTGGTATAAAAAAGAAATATCATAGTCCATTATTTAGATGATTATGCTTATTAGTTCAAAAATCACTTGATGTGTGTGATAAGAAGTCTTCTAGCAGATGCCTCTTTGATGTAAGATATAAAACAGCACATACCTCATTAAACAACACATCAAACGCATTAAAATGCAACCATTAATCTATATTTCATCATTTCCCCCATAATAACCAGAAGTAAAACTCATTGAACACAAATGAAAGAGCTTGAGGAGAAGGTGATATTAGAATTCACATATGGCTCAGTCCTTGTTCTTTGAATTCTATCAAACATCTGCTGGTACAAATCGAATGTTAGAATAGAAAACAGATTACCATATGAATGGGAATTTAGGAATATGTCCAAAAGGAAAGATGACCATTTTGACTAGTTCATCAAAATACATATGCTATCAAAGAATACTAACATAAACCAGATGTTAAGCATTCTCTAACAAGTTCCTGTATTTCACAGAGAGATGCATTGTGGCTCATAGCTAATAATTAAGTTAATTTAGTCCACACAACCCACTTCATTGTACTCTTGATTAGGAGAATATTTTCAGATCAATATAGCCATCTATTATTCTGTCATGCTATTTCATAACAGTTCTTTCTCCTGCAAAATTCTTATGATCCATTGTGTCAGAAGAGATGGGTGCCATTTAACAGCACACACAGAGGACAGGGATGCATGGAAGGGAGGCACACTGAGTGTCATTAATTCATTTGGTATCTCCTGCCTGTTAGTTATGTCAGACACAGCCTTCACAAATCCACTCTATAGGGCTGTCCTTTACTGTGGTAAGGCAATAGTAGAGAAAGATTGACACTTGGTGCCCTTCATCACAAAGTGACCCAGATCTATTCAGAACTGTTTGGCTCTCTCCTCTGCTAATCTACTAGAGTAGTTTAATCTAAGACTGTCAATGAAGCCGTCTAAAGAGTCTCAAACAAAAGCCATCTGCTATACACACTAAGCTACACAAGAAACACGGTAATGAAAAGGGATGGGGAACTTCCCTCTTAACCAATCTTTTACAGGACTCTCGTAAAGTAGAAATTTGTTTTCCTGGCCAACTAACTCAGTAGTTTCACAAGCCCTGATTACATATTATCAATATAAGATGTTGTCTTCAAGATTTTGTGTGTATGTGTGATTAATACTTTCAAGGTCTCACTGCTTCTACTCAATGGTCTTAGAGGAGGTAAACATTTCTCATACATACATACATGCATTGTTGTGAGTTGGGGGAATTAATTAGGTCACCAAGGAGAAACAAGGAACACAGTACATTGATTTGTCTGAACCAATGTAAAATTAATTATACTATATTTCTAAAAGGTCAGTTAATTATAAACAGCTTAAAAATAACATTTGTAACCAGAATAACTATGTAGTTCCAAACCATGTGGAGGCATATTAACTTGGTTGTATTGGTTGAAATTAGATATAAAACGACAAACTTTAAACGGCATTTCTCAGAAAAGCCATTTCCATACTGTATTACTATCTCCTATTTTTTTCCAAATTAAATCTGAGATGTTCTTCACCCTTTGCTCTTTTCTAGGTAGCTTTAAATGAACACCCATATCTCAGAATTATCTTTTATTTTCCAAGGCACAGTGCGTTTGCTGAAGCACCATACGTTTCATGCCAGGAGACTACTTAACAGCTGTCCTATGTCTGCTGAACAGTTTTGATTCTCACCAAAATGTCCTCACTTTGGGTTTCTGGTTATTATTTATGTTTTGGGGCGGGCAGGCTCAAAGCTCCCAAATAAATACATGGATATTTATTATTTTTTATGAATGTCTGGCTTTCACTTTGTTATTTCTAGTTGACTTTTCTTAACTTAAATAATGTCATCTACCTTTCGCCTCTGTGCTTTAATCTTTCTCTATTTTATATACCTTCACTTCTGATTCTCTAACTTACTGTGTAACTGGGTGGCTGGCCCCTGAAGCCCTCCTCTCCTTTTTTTTTCTCGCTCCTTGATCTTCTCTCCCCAGATTTCTCCTCCTATTTATTCCCTCTGCCTGACAGCCCTACCTATCCCTCTCTTGCATTACTAGTGGCCATTTGGCTCTTTATTAGACCAATCAGGTGTTTTAGACAGGCCAAATAATACAGCATCACAGAGTTAAACAGACACAACTTAAAAGAGTGCAACACATCTTTGCATCATTACAAGAATGGTCCACAGCGTAAACAAATGCACCACGTCTTTAATTATTATTCTGCAATGTTGCAGGCACACTGCCTGACTTCCTGAGAGCAGATTCGTTCCCATTCACGGCCTCCCAACGTCCTTTGTGCAGTAGTTAGTCTAGAGGCATGAGAAGGCCTGGTACATTTTAGCCTTGTACAACATGTGAGTCTTCAAAAGCAGAAGTGATGTTCAGTTCATTGTTAGGATGTCAACAACTAGACTTGGGCCTGGCTCACCGGGAGCAGATCGACACACCTGACTATCTAACTAAGGACAACAAGGAAGCTGCTTTTCATGAAGAAATCTCTGATTACTTAGCTTACAATTCCCTCTCAAATGTGCCTCTCATTTTCTGTAGAGAAATAACAAGTCCAATCTCTTAATAGGGTTTTTCTACTTATTGTGTTCCATTTGAATAGATTACTTTTACATAAAATTGAAATGAGCTTAATCTTGACAGCTCAACTTGATTATGAATATTTCCTCAAATTCCTACAAATTAGGATTTGGTTTTCTAGTCTTTTTTATACTTTGGCTCTGCAATGGTTATTAAAATATATTTGTGGCATCCTTCTGGGCAAAAAAAATGCAATCCACAATCATTTATGTGATACAGTACTCATATAGATACTTCTATTTGTTTAAAATGTTCAAACTTCAGTTACTTCTAAATATAAATACACTCTTTCATTTAAATATTCACATAATGCTAATATAAGAACCAAAAGGTTAGAGTCATGCTAACATATTATTTATTATAACTTAGTTATTAGAGGTTTGAAACCATACAAAAATTTATTATCCGTATCTTCTGACATGACTAAGTTATAAAACATGTGCATATTTACACATTTCACACATATATAGCAAGCATTCTTCAGTTTCACATAATGTAGACAACAATTGTTTTATAGCTAACACAGTGATATGTGTTCATCTACGGAGTCTATCTGTTGTGCAGATACAAAGTTTATTTCTCCGTTAAGGAGCTATAATTTGCTGTCTGTCAATTTTGCCCCTTCCTTCTCAGCTCTGTGGCCTGTCTCCTACATACTGTCCTCCTTCAACACCCACACAAGGTGGTCAGGGCTTTGATTCAAATTTTACTTGTGGAAATCTAGACTTTGAAATATTTGCCACACGTTCAATTGTTTTTATTAGATCTAATGTAGCTGTATTATTTGGAAAGTAAACATTGTTAGAAGAAATTAATCATCAAAACTCTATTTGCTTTTGTGAGTAAATCCATCCTGTTTTCCAGAGAGTACGCTGTCACTTTTTAATCAGAAAGGGATTCCTGTGAGAATGAGAGACAATACCATTTTTTTCTAATATTAATATTGACTTTAAGTTAGTTAAGATATAGGCTGACAGTTATACAACTTAAGTTTTTCTTGTAATTAATTACTCTTTCCTTCAGATTCATAGGTAAAAAAATAAAGAAAACGTGCTCCAAACATCATGTCAAGTATAACACTACAAATGTAAGCAGGTAGTTGATTTTGTAGGTATGATAAGTTACTGAACAATTAAGTTTACTTGCTAAGAATTTATTCATCCAAAGACTCAGTAGGCATTGTGACCTCTACTTAGCTACGTCTTGAAAGTCTTGGTTCCAATAGTAATTCATGGGTTTTTTTTTTTTTTTTGACTCTTTTTGGTAAGAATTTGTACTGCATTTTTTGTGTGTGAGTGTTTTGCAAGTAGGAAGCCTAGAGCAAAGAGTCATTAATTACATGTGTTCCTGGTAGTGCTCAGCAGAGAGATGT
The DNA here is from genome assembly GCF_982192425.1 of Myodes glareolus. Lineage (NCBI taxonomy): Eukaryota > Metazoa > Chordata > Mammalia > Rodentia > Cricetidae > Myodes > Myodes glareolus. The sequence continues at coordinate 38,274,741 of NC_142052.1, read as the reverse complement.
GACTGCTGAGGGCACAGTTCATACACTAAAGGGACACTCGGGTGTATAGGGTACTGTTGATACATAAAGGAGGAGCTAAAGTGATAACTAAGGTAACATGACACAGAGACTTAGCTCTGTGCAATTGGGGAAGAGACTGTTAGAGAGTGGAATTCTTCTGATCTTAGAAAAACAATTCATGCAGTTTTGATCAGAGGAAGACAAATAAGATGAGCAAGTACAAAATTAGTATGAAGTAGAAAGGCTGTTTTGGAGATTACAGAAAGAGACAGAAAAACTCAGGCTTAGCAGATATCAGATTTGTAGAAGACAAAAATTGCAACTCGGGTGAGGCACGTTTATTAAAAACTCAGAGATAGATATTGGAGTTCAATCTGAAGACCAGAAAAGCAAAGCAGACAGCCATTGTCTCTTACCTTGATCTCAGTCTGAAAATGGAGATCCTACATCCAGGGAGCCCCGGAATGAGACTGAGACTGAGTGCTATCTCCTCCCCTTGTAAAGTCTTCTCTAGTTCTAGGATTAAGGGCATGCGCCACTGCCTCTTGGTTTTTATGACAAGACAGTGTGGCTACTGGGATTAAAAGTGTATGTCAATGTGGCTCCTGGGATTAAAGGTGTGTGTCATTGCTGCCTCTTCTGTAAGGCTTTTACTTTTCTGATCCTCAGGCAAGCTTTATTTATTAAAACACAAATGAAATATCACTACACTCAGGCGAATTCATATTCACATTCATGATTCTAGTTAACTGTAAGATGGAATCATAACATTGTTGTTTTGAATTTTTGCTGCTAACTCAATCATAAGAAGCACTTGCAAGCAAAATGATTCATTTTAGCTAAACCTTCAACTTCCAAATATCAATGCCCATTTTAGTTAGAACCCATGACCCATTTCTCTTATCTTTAATTCCTTATACTCAAACAGACAATACTCTTTTGACTGACATATTCAAGTGTCTGAAGAATATCGAACTACAAAACATTTAAAAGTGACACAGTTGTTCAGGCATGGTATCACTGTAGTTCTTTTTGACTAGGAGGCTGACCTGGAGCTTTCCTTGAGAACAGCCAGGAAAATACAAGAAGATACCATTTCTCAAGGATTCTAAAGCAAAAACAGTGAACACAGAATTTGCACAGCATAGTTATGCAGCTGTATTTTAGTCATATAGTTTTCATAGTGACATTCCATTTCTTATAATCATGTGTAGAGTTACAAATGCTTGTCCCAGACCACATTTTAAACCACATATGGAGCAGAATTTTTAGTCTAAGAATACATGTAAGAATTTTACCTAGACTACGAATGTACTTTTATTTTTAAAACCAGAATTGCAGAAAACAGAGCCCTATGGATATTAAGATCATCTATTTAAATAAAAAGGAACATCTGGTGACAAGACACTAGTGATCTATAGGTGACAATAACAGGTTGTGTGGAAAGCAACTTAATGGTATTTTTCCCTCAAAATAAAGCCATATATAACCCCCCAAACAAGATATACAATGCCTACAGGAAACTATTTGCTACACACTAAACCAGATATTATTGCTTCATTAATCTTAATTCCCTTTTTTACTTAAGAATTCTGTTTCCCTTATGGAAAACTGTTTACTTTTCTAAATCAAAATGATATGTGTAGTATGGGGGTTACAAAGCAGCAAGCACATATCTAACTTTGAAGTTTAGCAGGCAATATGATTTTACCTATTCTTACCTAGAACGTACCAAACAAACCTAAGTATTCAATTCATCTACATGACTAGAAAGATTGCCATTAAAAAGAGTCAATACTACAAAATCCACAGTTGAAAGAACAAGGCAATAATAGCAAGTGCTATCATGTTTCTGTCTATGGCCAGAAAGTACTCATGATAATAAGTGCAAATACTGGGCTGCTTGCATCACCCTGTAAATATGCTTCTCCTCTAATTTTATAAAATTACATACATGTGCATGTGCTATCCATCCAATTTCCTCTCCCTTTCTGAAATACATGTTTCCCCACGTTAATTCCCCTTACTTTGTAGCTTCACTTTGTCCTTTCTGAACAGTAGATCTGAATTCCTTGTCTGATCCCTGCTATGTAGATCATAGACCTCACAATTACAAAGAACTCAGGTTAAAATATTCACCCTACAACTCTTCCCTTGATCTCGGTCTCTCTCTTTCCCCTGTAGATACAGACGGTGCAATACAAAACTGTGAAATATCTTTCTCATTGTGCCTACTAGGTATAGACACTGGGGGAGCACTGTGTTTGCCCCTTTGGATCAAATAATAAGGAAAAAGCTCGCAACTATACATTAAACTAAAAGGAAAGCCTCAATGAAGATGTGTATTTTAGACACCGAGAACAGACTGCTATCCGTTCTATGGTTCGTGAATGTGTTTTATTTATAATCTTATGCCTTTCATTCCTTCTTTCCTAGCAGGGAAGATTTTTCTCAAATGCGATGGGGTTAGAAGGCTCAGTCAGGTTAATCTAATAATTGGCAACTGATTTTTAGATGAGTCCTGCTTCCCAGTGAGTCTTGATAAGTCACAGTTGAAACAGCGATGCCAATTTATGATGATCAGTTGGCAAAACACAGCCCCAATAAGTGAGGTAGGGAAGAGAAGGGAGGCCACATGTGGGGATAGTATTCAGCAAAGAGCAAAACAATGGGGAGACTGTTTGAAGGGGTACTGACAAGGTAGGAAGCCTGCAAAAGCAATTAGTGCAGCCACTGTGGGAGGAAAATGGCTGCTTTTGTTGTTGATGTTCTCTGCTTTTTCTTAAGCAGCGGGTTGCCTTTCCTAACTTTGAATCTGCAGCCTATTTCAGAAGCTGCGAGAGGACATACAAAAGTGAGAATTTGTAATTAACCCACTGACTTGTTTTATCCTAAGCACCTCCTGTGGTTCTTTAGGGAGGTAAAGGGTCACTTTACCTTTGAGAACAGAATCAGCACAATGGCCAGACCTAAAGTAAAAATAGCAAAGCAAGAAGTCATGAAATAGCAAGGAAAATTGTGACATTCGGTGAGCATGTTTTTGGTTTTCAACAATCCCATCAAGTGGCAAGGTCTTCTTTTCTGTTTGTTTTTCTCTATGGAAATATCTACGGGAAAGACGAAGAAAATTAATATCAAATTATAATTTGAAAAGATCTACGTGGGGTGCAAACTCTGGTTGTTGTGAATAGTAAATATTTTCATCCCACTAAATCTAAAAATTGTCGCCAATGATTTTCTCAGAAAAGTCTTATGAACATAGAACAAAAGAATAGATCCATATCAAGTATCTTCTTATACAAGAAAATGTATTCAGAGCTGCAAAAAAAAAAAAAAAAAAAGACAGAACAGTAACCCTCTTCAGGTTTTAGAGTTTGCATTGTTTATCTAAAAGGGAGCCTTCAGATGGAACCTCTTCCCTGCCCTGATGTGAGATTGCCTTCCGTATGCTGTGAATATCATTGGTTAATATAAAGAAACTGTCTAAGGCCTGAGCAAGGCAGATCTTAGCTGGGCCAGGAAAACTAAATGGAATGCTGGGAGAGGAAAGGGTGAGTCAGGGGAAGTCATGTAATTCAATCAGAGACACATGCAGGAACCTTACCGAGTAAGCCACAGCTTTGTGGCAATACACAGATTAATGGAGGTGGCTTAAACTGAGATGTAAGAGTTAGCCAATAAGAAGCTAGAGCTAATGGGCCAAGCAGCGATTTAATTAATGTAGTTTCTGTGTGGTTATTTTGAGGCTGAGCAGCCAGAAACAAAGAAGCGGCCTCCGACAACACTGTTCTCCTTTTCCACTCTTTTTTCCTTCCTTCCCTAACCCACATCTTGCCATGCCTCTTTTTTATTATTATTATTATTATTATTTTCCTGCCTTTCTCTCTTTCTGCCTTTAGGAGAAACTTGGTTCAGAGGAACTATCGTGCCCAATGTTAGACATGCTGGTTTTGTGCATTGCTCTTTCAGTCTGAATAGCAAACCAAATAGAAAAAAAAATGAATTTATTTTGTATTTAAAACAATTCAGCAGTGTGAAAAAGGAAACTAATCTCACCACACAATTAGGTATTTGAGGATAAAACATGATGATCATTGTGCCCATGTCATTTCTTGGACAACCTTCCTTCCCTACAGGTCTTTTTAATCGACTTTTTATTGGACTCTTGATTCTTCTTAGGAAGCCAATTCTGTCCTCTTTTCTATTCATTCATTAAAAAAGTATCAAGGTTTTAGTGTATTTTATTTAGTCCCTTTTGTCAACTCAGGCCACTCCATCAATAATCCAGGGAGCGCTTCAGAGTGAAGCCACCCAATGTGAACCTTTGTAGGGAGAACTTGTCTTTTCTTTGAAATTATTTCCCCACTAAAAGAATTGCACAAACTGATGTTAAATGTAGCTAGGGTTTGGAAATGCCTAAGATAAATTGACGTCCTAAGTCAAGTGAGGAGCCGAGGCATGTTTCTATAAAGTAGTGGTTCTCACCCTTCCTAATGTTATGACCCTTTAACACAGTTCCTTAGGTTGGGGTGACTTTCAATTGTAAAATTATCTTTGTACTACATTGTAATTGTAATGTCTGCTACTGTTATGAATCATAAAGTGAATATCTGTGTTTTTCGATGGTCTCAGGAGACCCCTGTGAAAGGGTTGTTCAACCTCCAAAGGGGATGCCACCTACAGGTTAGAAAATAGAAAAAAAATAGGGTTTTGTTTAATCTGTTAATATGTGTTTATTTAAATCATTTTAGTTTTCTGTGGGCTTGCCCTTTAAGCTTGTGGAGGTCAAATAGATTGCAGTTGAATTTCTCTCCTTCCACCCCATGGGGCCTAAGAATTGAACTCGGGTCATCAGGTTGACTTTACTTGTTGACCTATCTTGGTAGCCTTTGCTTCTTTGTTGAACTCTAGTTTTTACGTATTAGTCTTACACTATTAAAAGCTTATAAAAAGTGAATAAAGAACAAAATGTTTCAGAGTTCACTATCGTATTTTGATACTTGGTTCCACTAACTAAATAGACATGAGTGAAATCTAGACATTTTAAAATAAACTCAAAATGAATCCTTTATTGTAATTGAAATATGGAAAAGTTCATTAAAAGTCACTTAGTTATCATTATTATGGTCTGCCTTTGAAAGACATACAACCTTCCTTGGTGTCTAGGGTTCTTGTAAACTCAAACTTTTAAATTTAAATTTAAATACTTTATAAAGAGTGGAAAAGTTGCCAAAACTTATAACCCTATAGGTTTATTCCTGATTTTATGAGTTCAAGTGATATCTGGATTACTTAAGATAACAAATACACTATAAAAGCTGTGTAAGCAGTTGTTCTGAATTGTTTAAGGAATAACAGCATGAAAAATTCAGAAAAATATTTTCACTATTTCAGTAGCCATTTATTTACCTCTGTAGATGTAGAACACATAGGAAACACATAGGAATTTGCTTTCTTAGCATAACACTTAGAGCAAAGGCTAGTGAGATGCTTTGTGAGTAACAGGCCTAATGGTTTTACTCCTTTGGATTCATATGAGGAAAGAGGGAACCAAGGGCCAAGTCCCCACATGCATGTCATGACTGAAACACTTGAACATGCACACAAATAAATAAATGTAATGAAGATGTAATATGATTAAAATGATTTTAAAAACATCTTGTATAGATAGTTTTACTTTTTTACTTAATAATTTTATTAAATATGCATGTTTATGATAGAAAAAATAGAAAATAAAGATGATCTTAATGATTTTAATAGGGAAGGAGAGATAAATTCAAAATACTTGCTGTCTTACACTAAAATACTTTAATCAATATCTTTGTCTTCTCCTTTCTGATCCTCTTTAAAGTGATATGTAAATGACAGCTTGAGGTATAATGCAGCTTACACTATCATGTAAATCTACCCTGTGTGGAAGATATGAGCGTGGACCTCCCATCTTTTGAGTTTCTGCTTTAACAAAGGTCGTCAAGGAAAATCTAACTCCTCTTGCTTTACAATCTGGAATTACTATCTGGGAAGGCAAGCAAATAAGCAGGCAAGAGTTTCCTTCCTTAGAGGTGTGCTATCTTAGGCAAGACAATTATAGACTTTAAATAATAAATGATATTTCCTTGGGACTTAAAATTTGGGGGTGCATGAATTCCTATGGGAAAGAAATACACATACGTGTGTGCACGAGCACACATATGTGTACATGTGTGAGTGTGTACATGATTTTGACCATTAGTTCTATAAACTGGATTAGCATACTCTAATGTTTTTTGAAAATCAAAAAAAGTATCTATGTAAATCTTGTGTGTTTTATATATCATTAAAGTAATGTTAGTTTGTGGCTTAAAATATTTTAATGTGTCATAATATTAAATTATAGACCCATTAGAAGAGAAAAATATTGTGTATTTGCAGCAAACTAATTTATAAGATATTTTCACGCAGCTATAGTTTTCTAAATTGCTCCATGCCAAAGGGCACTAACTTCCAACACAAGCGTTTATGTTAGTTCTGCGGATGAATTGTTTCCTGCAAATTTCATTTACGTAACCTTTGAAGAAATGTTCATACATAAGCATGCTCCACAAATTTCCTAATTTCCCAACAAGACTCTGCTCTAAGTCCTAAACATATCTAGGTAAATAGAATATTTGCTAAAATATTGATTTGACAATTAAATTTTTCCAATAAAAATATTAACATACTTTTTGTATCCATTATAAGTGAATAATTGATACATTACTCTAAATGACTTTCCAAATTTTAAAGGTTTTTTTTATAAAAATGGACTTCTATATTGCAAAAATTACTAACATTCATTTTACCTAGTTTTTACATTCCCATAGAATATTTAGTTATTTTCTCCTTGTTATTACAAATACAATATTTTATAATGAAGGAATGGATCACTGTTTATATTAATGATTTATTAAGATATTTAGTTGTAAAACACATATATTGTGATTCTCATTGGACTTTCATAGAATTTTGCCTCTGAGGTATTTTGACTTGAAAGCATTTCTGAAGAAAGGAATTGCATTTATACGTGAAACACTAAGAAAGATGTGATTGTTTTTTTTTTTTCCTCTCCACGAAATAGAGTGAAGAAATCAGAGAATAAACATAAAGGAAACAACATTTCTCAGCAGTCCATTTCCCAGATTATTCTAGATGAACAGTGTGCTCTTCGATATTATTTCCCCGTATTGGGAGAGAGTACAGAAATGTTTGTGCACTAATGCATGCTCACTGGGAGTCATTCTTCAACTAGACTTATATTGTCCAAGGCATTTCTATATTATCCTCAGGTTGGAATATTACATTTGCAATAGGAAATTATTTGTGACTTCCTATGTCTTAAAGAAATGCCATGTTTAAATTTTGGTATGTCTATTCATGTACTACAGTCTCGTGTTTGCTTTTCTCTGTTCTTAATTTGCTTCTTCTTGTGGTTTTTCTGTTTTGCTTTCTTGCAACATTGAGTATTGAACCAGGTATCACACATACACTAGGCAAGCACTTTATCATCTAGGAAGAGGAAATATCATTTGAGGAGTTATCTTCCATAGCTTGCCCTGTAGGCAAGCCTGTGGAACGTGTTTTCAATTAATAATTGATGTAGGAAGGAGAAGCCCACTGTGGGTGGTGGTACCACCATTGGTAGTTAGCCTTGGGTTGCATAAAAAGCAGAAAAAAAACATAAGGGGGAAACAAGCCAGTAAGCAGTGTTCCTTGGTCTCTTCTTCAGTTCCTGCCTCCAGATTTCTCCAGTTATGGAGAAAACTGGTGCTAGGGAAATTCCCCAAGATCTACAAAGATGAACCCAGCTAAGATTCCTGGTAATAGTGGATAGAGCTACTGGCCTTCCCCTGTAGCAGATTGGTGAACACCCTAACTGTCATCATAGACCTTTCATTCCAGAACAGACAGAACCAGATGCAGAGACCCTCAACCAAGAACCAGGTTGAGCTCCGTGAATCCCATCGAAGAGATAGAAGGAGGTCAAGATCATGAGGGAGAAATCTACAGAGACAGCTGAACTAAACTCATGGAAACTCAGGAACTCTGGACCAACACCTGTGGAACTTCCATAGTCCTGAACTAAACCCTCCATATTGGGAAGTCAGTGGTGAAGCTTGGACTATCTCTGAGGCACCTGGCAGTAGGACCAGGATCTAGCACTGCTATATGAACTTGCTTATTGGAGCCCATTGCCTATGGTGAAATACCATGCTCAGCCTTAATACGGGGGTGTGGGGGCTTGATCCTGCCCCAACTTAATGTGCCAGACTTTGTTGAGTTCCTATGGGAGCCCTTCCCTGTTGGCATGAGTGGATAAGGGGTAAATGGGGAGGTGGGTGGGCGGGAGGAGGGGTGGAGGGAAAACTGTGGATGGAATGTAAAATGAAATTTAAAAAGTAGCTAAAATTTAAAAAAAGAAGGAAAAGCATCGGCTTGCAGTCGTTGGTGAAGGGAAGAAGCATCTGGAAATAGTGACTAGAAACACGCATCAACACTACAGTTTTGGGGCCATCCATTTTTATGCTATCTCTTACTTCAAGAGCGTTGTTTGCTTTTAAAGACTGTGTATAGTCACCACTCTGTCTGCAATGCCATGAGTTGAGCACTGTGGTGCTCATTAAGATCTAGATTATAGCAGGGAGGGAGACTTCTGACCAGCGAGTGCTCTGATCCTGTGGCAGAGGATACCATGAAGGGGTAAGTGTGTTCCTCACCGCCACACAAGTCCGGAAAGGGAACTCACAATCTTCCCGCCATCCTTATCTCCCTGGCTGCTCCAAAGGGGCAGCTTCCCCCAGCTAAACCCCCTCTCCTCCTGCGCCATCCCGGCTTTCTGTCTGGAGCCCTTACCCTTCCTCTCTCCCTTTTTCGGGGCTTGAATTCCTCCAGCTCAACCTGGGTGGGCGCCACTGGGACAGGCGGAGGGGGGCGGGTGCAAACGGGAGGGAGTCCCTTTGTTCTGGAGGCCTGCCTGCAGCAGGGTGAGACTGCAGGCAGGGAGACTTCTGACCAGCGAGTGCTCTGATTCTGTGGCAGAGGATACAATGGAGGGGTAAGTCTGTTCCTCACCACCACACAAGTCCGGAAAGGGAACTCACAATCTTCCCGCCATCCTTATCTCCCTGGCTGCTCCAAAGGGGCGGCTTCCCCCAGCTAAACCCCCTCTCCTCCTGCGCCATCCCAGCTTTCTGCCTGGAACCCCTACCCTTCCTCTCTCCGTTTTTCGGGGCTTAAATTCCTCTAATTCAGCCTGGGTGGGCACCGCGGCCAGAACGGGAGGTGACTGCAAACAGGAGGGAGTTCCTTTGTTTTAATAGCCTGCCTGCAGCAAGGTAGGACTGCAGGCAAAGTGATTCCTGGATAGCAAGGGGCAATAATCCGGTAGCAGAAGACCCAGCAGAGGGAAGAGCCATTGGAGAGCATCTGAAGGAAGAGATGGGCAGGCGACAAGGCAAGAATTCCCCCAACAATCTGAAAAACAACATGAAAACACCAGATCCCAGCGATCTTACGACAGTAGGACTTGAACACCCTATTCCAGAAGAAGTGGAAAACAGTGTCATTATGAAAACAATAGAGTCTCTTAAACAGGGTATGAATAACTCACTTAAAGAAATAGAAGAGAAATATAACAAAAATGGAGGAAATGAGTAAAGAAATGGAAGAGAAATATAACAAAAAGTTTGAAGAAATGAGTATATTCGTAAATGATACCGTGGGAAACCAAGAAAAAACAATCAAACAGGTAATGGAATCAATTCAAGAATTGAAAACTGAAATGGAGGCAGTGAAGAAAACACAAACCGAGGGCCGGCTGGATATGGAAAATCTAGGTAAACAAACAGAAACTTCAGGAACAAGCATAACCAATAGAATACAAGAGATAGAAGAACAAATCTAAGATTATGAAGACACCATAGAGAAAATAAATGCTCTGACCAAAGAAAACAACAAATCCAACAAATTCTCATCACAAAACATTCAGGAAATATGGGACATAATAAAAAAATCAAATCTAAGAATAATAGGAATAGAAGAAGGAGAAGAATTGCAGATCAAAAGTCCAGAAAATATATTCAACAAAATTATAGAAGAAAACTTTCCCATCCTAAAAAATGATATTCCTATGAAGGTTCAAGAAGCATACAGAACACCGAATAGATTTGATCAGAAAAAAACATCCCCTCGCCATATAATAATCAAAACACAAAGCATCCAGATTAAAGAAAGGATATTAAGAGCTGCAAAGGAAAAAGGTGAAGTAACTTATAAAGGTAAACCTATCAGACTTACACCAGACTTCTCTATGGAAACCATGAAAGCCAGAAGGTCCTGGATAGAGGTACTGCAGAAACTAAGAGACCATGGATGCAAGCCCAAACTACTATACCCAACCAAGCTATTGTTCACTATCAACGGAGAAAACAAAATATTCCAGGATAAAAACAAATTTAAACAATACGTAGCTACTAATCCAGCCTTACAGAGAATATTAGAAGGAAAATCACAACCCAAGGAATCCAACATTCCCAACACTGCCTACAAAAACGCAAACATCTAGCGACCCTTCACAAGCACAACTCGAAGAAGGAAAACACATACACTCTACTACACACACAAAAAAAATGACCGGAGTCAACAACCACTGATATCATTAATATCACTTAATATCAATGGGCTCAATTCACCTATAAAAAGGCACAGACTTAGAGATTGGATACGAAAACAGGATCCAACATTCTGCTGTTTACAAGAAACACACCTCAACCACAAACACAGACACCTACTCAGAGTAAAGAGTTGGGAAAAGGTTTTCCAAGCAAATGGACCTAAGAAACAAGCAGGTGTGGCCCTTCTAATATCTAACAAAATCGACTTCAAACTAAAATCAATCAGAAGAGATGGAGATGGACATTTCATACTCATAACTGGAACAATTCATCAGGAGGAAGTCTCAATCCTGAATATCTATGCCCCTAATATAAAGGCACCCACATATGTAAAAGAAACTCTTCTGGAACTCAAGGCAGTCATCAAGCCACACACACTAATAGTAGGAGACTTCAACACTCCTCTTTCACCAATGGACAGGTAAATCAGACAGAAACCAAACGGAGAAATAAGAGATTTATTGGAGGTACTGAATCAAATGGACTTAACAGACATCTATAGGACACTCCACCCAAATAGGAAAGAATATACCTTCTTCTCTGCAGCTCATGGAACCTTCTCGAAAATTGACCACATACTCGGTAACAAAGCAAATTTCCACAGGTACAAAAAAATATTAGTAACCACCTGTGTCTTGTCAGATCACCATGGATTAAAGTTAGAATTCAACAACAATGCTTTCCCCAGGAAGCCAACAAACTCATGGAAGGTGAACAGTCAACTACTAAATCACCCCTGGGTCAAGGAAGAAATAAAGAAAGAAATTAAAGTCTTCCTTGAATTTAATGAAAACAAAGACACAACATACTCAAACTTATGGGACACTATGAAAGCAGTGCTAAGAGGAAAGTTCATAGCACTAAGTGCCCAATTAAAGAAAATGGAGAAAGCACACATTGGAGACTTGACAGCACACTTGAAAGCTCTAGAAAAAAAAGAATCTGATTCACCCAGGAGGTCTAGAAGACTGGAAATAATCAAACTGAGGGCTGAAATCAACAAAATAGAAACACAGAAAACAATCCAAAGAATCAATGAATCAAAAAGTTGGTTTTTGAAGAAAATCAACAAGATTGACAAACCCCTCTCCAAATTAATCAAACGGCAGAGAGAGAACATGCAAATTAATAAGATCAGAAATGAAAAGGGGGACATAACCACAGACACAGGAAATTCAGAGAATCATTAGATCTTACTACGAAAGTTTATATGCCACAAAGTTGGAAAATGTAAAAGAAATGGACATTTTTTTAGATAAGTACCATATATCAAAGTTGAACCAAGACCAGGTGAACAATCTAAATAGACCTGTTAGTCGCAAAGAATTAGAAGCTGTTATCAAAAATCTCCCTACCAAAAAAAAGCCCAGGACCAGATGGTTTCAATGCAGAATTCTACCAGAACATCCAGGAAGAGCTAATACCTATACTCCTTAATGTATTCCACAATATAGAAATAGAAGAGTCATTGCCAATCTCCTTTTATGAAGCTACAGTTACCCTAATACCAAAACCACACAAAGACACAACCAAGAAAGAGAATTACAGGCCAATCTCACTCATGAACATCAACGCGAAAATTCTCAATAAAATACTGGCAAACCGAATCCAAGAACACATTAGAAAAATTATCCATTATGATCAAGTAGGCTTCATCCCAGAGATGCAGGACTGGTTCAACATACGCAAATCTATCAATGTAATTCATCATATAAATAAACTGAAAGAAAAAAACCATATGATCATTTCATTGGCTGCTGAAAAAGCATTTGACAAAATTCAACACTCACTTATGATAAAGGTGTTGGAGCGACTGGGGATACAAGGATCATACCTAAATATGATAATAGCAATATACAGTAAGCCGACAGCTAACATCAAACTGAATGGAGAGAAACTCAAAGCCTTTCCACTAAAATCAGGAACACGACAAGGCTGTCCACTCTCTCCATACCTCTTCAATATAGTGCTTGAAGTTCTAGCAATAGAAATAAGACAACATAAGGGGATCAAGGGGATTCGAATTGGAAAGGATGAAGTGAAACTTTCGTTATTTGCTGACGATATGATAGTTTACATAAATGACCCCAAAAACTCTACCAAAGAACTCCTACAGCTGATAAACACCTTTAGTAACATGGCAGGATACAAGATCAACTCCAAAAAATCAGTGGCCCTCCTATACACAAAGGATAAAGAAGCAGAGAGGGAAATCAGAGAAACATCACCTTTCACGATAGCCACAAATAGCATAAAATATCTTGGGGTTACTCTAACCAAGGAAGTGAAAAACCTATTTGACAAGAACTTTAAGTCTTTGAAGAAAGAAATTGAGGAGGATACCAGAAAATGGAAAGACCTCCCCTGCTCTTGGATTGGGAGAATCAACATAGTAAAAATGGCAATTCTACCAAAAGCAATGTATAGATTCAATGCAATCCCCATGAAAATCCCATCAAACTTCTTCACAGACCTTGAGAGAACAATAATCAAGTTTATATGGCAAAACAAAAAACCCAGGATATCCAAAACAATCTTATACAATAAAGGAACTTCTGGAGGCATTACCATCCCTGACTTCAAACTCTATTATAGAGCTACAGTATTGAAAACAGCTTGGTATTGGCATAAGAACAGAGAAGTCGACCTATGGAATCGAATAGAAGACCCGGATACTAACCCACAAACCTATGAACACCTAATTTTTGGACAAGGGAGCTAAAGGTATACAATGGAAGAAGGAAAGCATCTTTAACAAATGGTGCTGGCATAACTGGGTGTCAACCTGTAGAAGAATGAAAGTAGATCCTTATCTATCACCATGCACAAAACTCAAGTCCAAATGGATTAAAGACATCAACATTAATCCGTCCCCTTTGAACCTGATAGAAGAGAAAGTGGGAAGTAGTCTACAAGATATAGGCACAGGAGGCCACTTCCTAAGTAGGACCCCAGTAGCACAGACAATAAGAGAAACAATGAATAAATGGGACCTACTGAAACTGAGAAGCTTCTGTAAAGCAAAGGACACTGTCAGTAAGACAAAAAGGCTACCTTCTGACTGGATGAAGATCTTCACCAACCCCTCATCAGACAAAGGTCAGATCTCCAAAATATACAAAGAACTCAAGAAACTAGACACTAAAACTCTAATTAACCCAATTAAAAAATGGGGTACTGAACTGAACAGAGAATTCACAACAGATGAACTTCGAATGGCCAGAAGACACTTAAGGTCATGCTCAACCTCCTTAGCGATCAGGGAAATGCAAATCAAAACAACTTTGAGATACCATCTTACACCTGTCAGAATAGCTAAAGTCAAAAACACCATTGATAGCCTATGCTGAAGAGGATGTGGAGTGAGGGGAACACTCATCCATTGTTGGTGGGAATGCAAACTTGTGAAGCCACTGTGGAAATCAGTGTGGCGGTTTCTCAGGAAACTGGGAGTCAACCTCCCTCAGGACCCAGCAATTCCACTCTTGGGAATATACCCAAGAGATGCCCTATCATACTACAAAAGTATTTGTTCAACTATGTTCATAGCTGCACTATTTGTAATAGCCAGAACCTGGAAACAACCTAGGTGCCCCTCAATAGAAGAATGGTTAAAGAAGGTGTGGAACATATATACATTAGAGTTTTACTCAGTGGTAAAAAATAATGACATCTTGAATTTTGCATGCAAATGGATTGAAATAGGAAACGCTTTACTGAGTGAGGTAACCCAGACCCAAAAAGAGGAATATGGTATATATTCAGTCATAAGTGGTTTCTAGCCATAGTTAAAGGTCTTTGAGTCTAGAATTTGTGATCCTAGAGAAGCTAAATAAGAAGGTGAACCTGAAGAAAATCATATAGTTATCCCCCTGGATAGTGGAACTAGGCAAGATTGCCAGGCAAACTCGGGTGCATGGGGGGTGGGGAGGGTGGTAGTAAGGGAAGATGTTCAGGGAGAGGGGAGAGGGGGAGGATTGGGATGGCTTGGGGGAATGGGAGAGAGGGAGGGAGGAAGGATGGCTGTGGGAGCAGGGAGGTTTATATCTCAGCTAAGGGAGCCATTTTAGGGTTTTCAGGAGACTTGATTCTGGAGGGGTTCCCAGTAAAAATTAAATAAAAAAATAAAAAATAATAATAATTAAAAAAAGCCGCTTTACTGAGTCAGGTAAACCAGACCCAAAAAGAGGAATATTGTATGTATTCACTCATAAGTGGATTCTAGCCATAATTAAAGGTCTTTGAGGCTATTATTCGTGATCCTAGAGAAGCTGGATAGGAGGGTGAACCTGAAGAAAATTCAGGTAGTTTTCTTCCTGAAGATTGGAAATAGACAAGAGTCCCAGGTAACCTCGGATGCTTGGGGGCGTGGGAGGTTTGCTGGAAGGGGAGAGGGTTAGAGAGAAGGGAGCAGGGGAGGAATGGGGAATGCTTGGGGGACTGGGAGAGGGGGAGGGAGGAACGATAGATATGGGATCAGGGAAGAATATATCTCAACTAAGGGAATCAGTTTAGGGTTTACTAGAGACTTGATTAAAAATGGGATCCCAGGTCCAAGGAGAGATTCCCAGATTGTTCTCTGGATAGAGGAGAGGGTGCCTGAACTGGCCTTGCTTGGCCCATAACCATGCTGATGTATATTTTGCTTATCACCATAGATCCTTCAGCTGGCGATGGATGGAGATGGAGACGGAGACCCACATTGGAACACTGGACTTAACTCCCTAGGTCCAAACGAGAAGCAGAAGGAAAGAGAATGTGAGCAAGGAAGGCAAGATCAGAGAGAACCTTCATCCGACGATGGAAGGCGATACAGATGGAGACCCACTTTGGAGCACCAGACTTAGTCCCCAAAGGTCCAAAGGAGGAGCAGAAGGAGGAAGAACATGAGGAAGGAACCGCGAGGGGTGCGATCACCCACTGATACAAGGGGACTGATCTAATGAGAGTTCACCAAGGCCTGTTGTCTTGGACTGAGCAAGCACGTAATCCAGCCAGATTCTCTGATTGAGGTAGGATTCTCTGAATGTGGCTGGCCCGGAGTCTTTCTGAAAAGCCATCGACAATGACACTGGGACTTGTTTCCTCTGCATATACTGGATTTTTGGAATCCAGTCTGTTTGGATGCTCACCTTCCTGGACCTGGAGGGAGGGGGGAGGAGCTTGGACTGCCTGCAGGGCGGGAGACCCTGACTCCTATTGGGGATGGAGAGGGAGGAGGGAAGGGAGTGGGGGGAGTGGGAGGGTGTTGGGAGGAGGGGCGGAATTGGAGGCTTTTGTATTTTAATAAACTTTGAGGAAAAAAAAAAGAATTGAGACAAATTCAATGATCATTCCTTATAGCTGCCTTTAACGATGTTTGATTAAAATATTTACTGGTTAAGTCACAAAAAAATCTAGATTATATTTTAGTGCACATTGATAATACTATTCATAATATTCGGGAATGAGCCATTCACAACACATATTTCTTTTTTCTTTTTTTTTTTTTTTTTAGAATGCAATCCTTTTCCTTAGGTCTCCTTAGTACCTGTTAATAAATAGGATGCAAGCATATAGTACAACATATTGTTAAAAAATGAGTCACCAAAAAAAAATGAGTCACCTATTGACTAAGATTAGAAAGGATCATATTGTCCATGCAGTTTATCTAAAATGAGCTTTGTCAATTTAACACAGACGATATTATAAATCAGCATTCTAGAAATACCTGTTAGCAATATTGACTCCGAGTCTTTCTTGTGTGCATTCTGAGAAGTATTGCGTGATGTTCTAAGCAAGTAGTGGATAACTGTAAAATGGAAGGCAACTCAAAAGGGATGATTTATGGCTCAAATCAGCAAGTTTTTTTTTTTTCAGCTTGAAAGTGAGTGATTTCCTGGTAAAATGTCCACAGTAACTTATATAATATAATGCTGCATATTATATTTTGCTAGTGAAACTACTTAAGTCTGAGTAGTGTTTATGATTTGTTTAACCTTCTTTCAGTCTACCAATTAGACATTTTCTAATCCGTGAAGCAGAGTGTTTCTGTAGCTGAGCCCGAAGGATTAAATTGCAAACTAGCATGGCTCATTTTGATCAGCTATCTATCTCGTTAATTATCTTTCTGCCACAATCAAATGCTCTGAGGCTTTGCACAGTTCCCCCGGCACATTCCTAGATGCAAAGATTGCAATGGCCATGAGATTTGTTTGGGTAAAGAAATTCAGAACCGAATCTCTGCACTATCTGTAACCCTGAAGCATTTGAAAGTTGCCGTAGGATTTATTTTAGATGCCTGGAATCTTTCAAACTTTGATTACCTGAAGATGTTTATTATCCATGCATGAATCTTCACATACATGACTTTTCCAAGTATTTTCATCCTCCCTATGTGATATATGATATCTGACTGAGGACCTTAATGTGAGTACATATATTAAATATTAACCAAGCTTCATTGTTTCAATTATTGTGTCAAGACGTATAAAGAGACATTTTAATATTTAAAATCCTCATTCCAGAAGTTTTTCTAGTAGTCTGGCAAAAAAGTTTACAGTACTGTACAGTAAATATGTAGCAGTTACTTAAAAACATTAGCTTACTGTGTTATTGTTACAAAATTTCTAAAAATAATAACCATGCATGATAGAATTCATCTGAAAATACATTTACTATTAAATCAGTCAGTACAATAACTTTTTCTCTAAGACACTGTGTGTGCATGTGTGTGTGTGTGTGTGTGTGTGTGTGTGTGTGTGTGTGCACGCTCATAAGAAGCCTATGATTTCAGAAAAGCTCCTGGATACATAATTTAATTTTGTTATTTTTCAGTAGTTTTTGCTGACAATATTTGCACTGACTGACAAATTATTCACTCTATGGAAATCTTAAACGGTCCTGAAAATTGCAATAATGATATAAAGTAATGGCTTAGGAATAATGGGAAAAACTTCTAGTGTCTGAGATATTTATATAACTTGTATGTGTGATAGAAACACTTAAATAAGGTAAATTACCTTAAATTGCAAAATGTTTCCTGGCAGAAAATAAAAATACACACATGATTGTTTTCTCTAAATTAACTACAGTCTATACTGAGTGGAGTGGGGGCTGGTGGAGCATATTTTTCTCATGTGCCAAGAATTAGAACGAGACTCAAACAAGCATGCGATTTGAACATTTTCTTAGTATCAAGATGATTTCCAGGATGGTAGTTGGAACACCATGAGTTCAGGATAAAAATTGTAAGTCAAGTGATTGATTCTAGATGGTTCTAGAAGGATCTAGTTTAAAGATGAGAAGATGAATTGCTTCACGCTACAGAGAGTAATAAGTGATGGGAAAAGTAAGTGTTGGCATCCTAAGTACAGGGTCCTGTAATGTGACTTATACTTCAACCATCAGCCTTGACTCATTGTTTCCAACAATCGAATTGCCACTTAAAATTTATTACGTTATGATTAGGATCAATTTCAGGATGATCACTAAGAACTTTATTTTGTTTACTTAACTGAAAATACATTTTTTTCAGTCTTACTTCACTATCCCTTCCTTTCCTCCCTCCTCTTCTTCCATTCCCTCTACCCAGCCTCCCCTCCCCCCCCATTAACTCCCTCTCCTTTCTCTTCAGAAGAGGGCAGGTTCCCCATAGATATCAGCCAGCAGTAACATACCAAGTTGCAGTAAGACTAGGCAACTCCTCTCTTATTAAGGCTGCATGAGACAATTCAGTAGAAGGAAAATGTCTGAAAAGCAGGTAACAGGTTTAGGGACTGCCCTGCCCCCACCCACTGTTATAAGTCTAACAAGAGGACCAAGCTATGTGACTCTAACTTATGTGTAAAGAGCCTGTGTCAGTTTTGTGTAGGCTCCCTGGTTTTCTGTTCAGGCTATGTGAGCTCCTATGAAGTTAGTTGATTCTGTGATCTTCCTGACTTCCACAATCCTTTCTCCACCTCTTCCACAGGATTTCTCATGCTTCACCTAATGTTTGGTAGTGGGTCTCTGCATATGCTTCTTCCAGTTGCTGAGGGAAGTCTCTCTGATGTCAATTGGGGTAGGCAACATCTACAATTACAGCAGAATACCATTAGGAATCATTTCATTGATCTTGTTAATTGATAGTTGTGTTTGGTTCTATTCTCTCAGAAACTAGGATGGCTCCAAGGGTGGTAGGGTCCCATGAATCTTACTGCGAAGAAGAAATAAAATATACATCACACGGGAAGGGGGTCTTGATGAGAGAGTGGACGTGGGAGCTAGATCACGTCCACTAGGAGTAGAGAGGGATCAGGTTGGGGAAGGATGGAAGGAGAGAGTACTGGGAGAGACAACTTGGTTCAGAGGGCATCTCTGGGATGAGCTAGAAATCCAGAACAATGGAAACTCCCACCAATCTATGAGGGTCACGCTAACTAAGACTTCTAGCCATGAGGGATATGGAATCTGAACTGGCCATCTCCTGTAGCCAGGCAAGATGTCTAGTGGAGGGATAGGGACACCAAACAAGTCAGATAACCTTTGACTTACAATCTGTCCTATTCACAAGATGTGATGGGATAAAGAAGGCAGAGAAATCGTTGGTGTGGTCACTGACTGATCCAGGTTGAGATCTATGCAAGGGGAAGGAACCAACCCCTGACAATGCCTGGAGGGTCAGAACTCAGAGGTTGGACAGCCCAGAGAATCTTATTTTTCAGGTCATATTTTTTATAGTTTCAGCTTCCTCCATACATGCTTTTCTTGTCCTTTAAAATGGACCCTTATGTATCTATTTATGTTTTCTTCCGATTTTGTTGGGTCTTATTTGTGAGTGGACACAATAATTTGCAAATGGCCATTGTACCATTATCAAAAGCAAAAATCCAAGCATCAGGTTTTTGTAGTTATTTATTTACATATTTAAAATTTAGTATATGAATAGTTTTAGGGAATTCAAGAATCTGTGAAAAGAAAATATAATAAAGAAAAAATAGCTGAAAAACGAAGATGAAAATTAAATAAAAAGAAAAGTAAATGGAGAAAGAATGATTTGAGTATGAGAAGAAGGTTCGAGGAACCCTGGTAGAATTTAAGAGTTCAGGAAGATTTGAAAAAGCTGTACTCATTTAATAAGCATTGCAATGTAAAACTCCTTTCATTTGTTAGATTTTTTGCTGTATTTAAAAATACGTATTTTCTACAAGACTGAGTTTCATTTTTACCTAGAAATTGACTTTGTCACAAGAATTAGTTATTTCTCATTCAATAGCCTGTCCACAATGGCATGTGTTTCCTAGCAAGGCTGCTACAATTCATACCTAGGTCTGTGTTTATATAATAACAGCCTCTCAAACCCATCTTATAATAGACCAGACGGGCATCATCCTGTCTCTTTAAATCTTAGAATGCTTTTCTGTAAATATTAGTCAGACTTTTTTGAAACCACACTACTCAAATGCTTATATCATTGATATAAAAATCAGAAAACAAAATCTGGAAGAATCACCAGATATTTGTTCTTGTTATTTAAATGAAGAATAGAAGGAAAACACCAAGAAATTGATTCATCTTTTACAGTTCTACAATATTTACTGTCTTTTAGAACAAGAATTTCTTCATTTATAGGTTTTGTTGGCCCTGATAAGCCATTAAGAAAGCAATGAAACTAACAGAAAACTTGCATTTACCTAAAGCTCCTGGGAACTCTGATCTTCTGGGAGTTCACTCAGACAGTTGATAAAACTCTCCCGCACTTCCTATGTGCTCTGCCCCAATATGAATCTTAAGGACGTGGTCTTGAATGATAGTGTGACTGTTCTATACACAAGATTTGTAAATCAAAAGTATTTCTAAGATGTATTAAAAAGTATACTGCCAAACCTCATGAATCATACATAGGCTAGGTCAAAGTGAATTCTAATTCAAGAGGCTATATTTTACCTTTACTCCATGAAAGCAAAAATGGTAAAGCAACATTCAATTTATGGATTCTAAAAAAAATATGAAATATGTCTGAGAAAAAGTAATGCCATTTTATGAATAGTATCTAATTTGGAAAGAAAGTTGGAAAGGCACAGAAAAGTAGTTAATTACTTGAGATAATTGACATGTAAATATTACAGGGGAGACTACACTGCTATGCACATCCTGGCTGTGCTACCAAAGTTGATTATACAGTAGTGACCGGTAAGGATGATAAAGGAAGATGAGTTTTGTTTTGTTTTTTTATTTCAGGATCCCATGACACATTTTTCACAAGCATGATGAATTTCTGTAGACATGTATTTATCTCACTTAAGTTCAATCCACAATCCTTGTGGTAGGTTATGCTTGAGAGGACATGACAGGTATCAATGTGATACCAGCAAAACAAACAAACAAAAAACAATGATGCACTTCTACTTGGAGGTTAGCAGCAATAATTATACATTTCAATTATAATACTAATAAAGGGAAAGTCATGACAAAGAAGCAATTGTTATGTACCCTTTGAGGAGCATCATCTATCTCTCATATTAATATAAACCAATGCAATTTTAAACTATGCACATTATTGGACACCTCAAACTCAGGTTTCTCACTTTATAAAACAATACATGACAGCTCAGTGGGGTATTTTGAAAGGTCTCAGTTACTCAGTATATGCATAGGAAGTTTTAAATAAATATTTCCAAAAATACATGGCTTGGAATTGACATATCAAATTGAAATATGATTCATATTCTTTTGTTTATCTGCCTTACTGTCTCGGGTCAAGTTATCTTGTTGACTATCTGAACATTCAAGACAGCACAGGAAAACTAATTAGCAGTTCTGTTTTTGTCATTTCCTGAAGTTAGAGCTATGATTCTACCCTATAACCCAATCTGTCTGGCTACCTAAGACAACTTAACCCTACTCTCTTCTTTGCAATTAAAGCCACTGGATGGGCTGAGGACACTGAAGAGAATTCTGCAGACAGCTGAGAGCTTTCCCTCTTTATTTTTAACAGTGAAACATGGAGCATATCTAGTTTAAATGAGACATATTATAATTCTCCTTTTTATTTAAAAGCAAACTTTAACATTCAGTTTTGGCATTTCTTGTGTTAAATAGAACCTAAGAGCACCCAAGGACTCGCCCCAGCCCTTTGAGCTACTGTTTATACAATGATATTTTTAAAATGCAACTTTGTAGGTCGGTATATGAAAAAGGGATATACATAGATATATATTTTAATGCATTAAAGACTTTCAGGTAAAATGATTTTAATAGTACATAAAGACCCAAGATTTGAGCACTGAATAATTCATGATGTGAAGTTCTACACATTAGATCCCCTGAAGTAACGCCCCTGGAACTGCTGTATTTAATCACTGAGTCTGGAGTGGCACCTGTCTGTCCTCAGGTGAGTCACTGGGGATAAACCAGCACAAACAGGGCAAGACAATATTTTAAGATAAGAAAGATTAAAGCAGGAAGTAGAAGACACGGATCCACTTTTAAGGCACCGTGGAGAAGAAGGAAAGTGCATGGAGACTTTGATCAATGGCTGGATGAAAAATGAGTAACTTCAATCAAAACCACCAATACCACTTTATAAGCTCGGAAAAATAATTTGCTGAAGGCTGGTCAATTCACATCAGAGGCGTACAAACACTAATAGCAATGTAAAAGCTCAATCCATCTATTTTCTGATGATGCACATTTTACTTTCTCTCTTCATCTCAAATGGTGATCAAGAAAAGCTTCTTAAAAATATTAATGGAAAAGCAGAACTGGGAAATTTGGTTATTTTATGATTATATATTTATTTCAGTCTTACTCTTCAAACGATAAGCAAAATACACTGGGAATTGGGCTAATCTTACTGGCAGCAAGCACGGTTATATGGGTATCTCTATAATCTTACATTTTAAAAGACAGTTACGTAAATTTCAGAAATTCTATTATCTACAAGATGAATTATTTTATAAACAATAATGTATTGTTTATACTACTTAGGAGATTACAATTATGTAAATAGGCACAGGGATCTTTTTTTATTTCTTGCATACCTCTCTATGGGAGATACAAATTTTACTGCTTTATATGCAGATTATAATATACTGTTGCAATTATGTCGCTTTTAGAAATCTAACCTCCTCAGAAAGGAAACAATTTGCTCAAAGCTGCACAGCTGTCAATAATGTAGAGTTTGAACAGGGTCCAAGCTCCCGGTACTTTCATCTACTGACACATCCATTGATCGGACATGTATTTCTCTCTTTCTATAAAAATCAATCTGAGTAGAGAAGAGGAGAGGAGCCATTTACTGAAATGCAGGTCTAAGATATCAACGATGCCTTTTAGGGTATTCACTGTTGATCAGAAGAGAAACAGTGATTATCTTTCACCTGAGTTTTTGTTAATTGGTATTTATAGAACACAAATGACCTGAAGGTTCTAGTCATGCACAATGTTGGAACAAATCGAGGAATAAAATTATAAACAATAATAGACCAAACAAAGAGAAATATTAATTTGAAATGAGTTCGTTAAATTTTAAAGCAATTTTATTGGAGCCCAGTTGACTCTTTTGGATACTGAGAGAGAAGATTATATATAATTTCAATTCTGTCCTGGGTTACAGAATGAGATTCTATCTAAAATAAAACAAAGTAATCAAATCCCCAAATAAAGCAAAGCACTTACCTGAACCTCAAATTGAAAAGTGTGACTACTAGAATTTTACTTTAAGAGTCATTGTTCGATCAACGTTTTCTAGGCCTAGATTTCTCAAGCTCAGGGCATTCATAGTTCATAGTTGGGATAAATGGGTGTGAGAAGAGACAGTCTGTTTCATGTATGGTAGCAGCAGCCCTCTCCTCCTTCCACTAGATGCCAATAGCATTCCATTACAGTGTGACAAATCAAGACAACAGAGGGGTACTACGTTATGCTCACACAGATGAGTTAATGGTAGGGTGACTGTAGACTCTCTCTCTCTCTCTCTCTCTCTCTCTCTCTCTCTCTCACACACACACACACACACACACACACCAAAACCAAACAAACATGGAAAACAAACCCTAGAAGAAAAATTTCAACAACTTATTCGCAGAAGAAAAACACATGTTGAAAAAGTGTTCGCATTACTATGAGGCTGATACCTCATATCTGTTTGTGGGGTTTATTTGAAAATTAAAAGAATGTACTCATGCAAAAAAAGATTTTATTAATTCATTTAACCAATTAATACTTATGGAAAAATATGGAAACAAACCAGTCATTTTTAATACTAAAGTTTATCATATTAGAGAAATTTTCTAAGATTTTGGAGATTTAAATTATTCAGTCTTTTGATGAAATCAGACATAATCACCCATTTTTCAAAAGACTACATGTAGTGACAGTGATGTAGTCCTTTTATATTGACACAATTTGTTTTGCCTTCATAATTGAGAGTTAACTGATTATGGTAATTAGTTCAATTGGATGTAACATTTCCTCAGCAAAAGAAAAAAAAAGAAGTACTTTCATGTCCATGAAAATTTCCTCTGCATGTGGGAGTCATGAATAATACATGCAAGATTAAACATGTTCTGCCTCTGGATCACACATCTCAGATCTACAGAGTCTCAGCCCTCTTACAGACTTGCTAATCATCAAACCCAAATCATTTAAGCTTTAGGTCTCAAACAGACCAAAACATTAGCCATTAGGCATTAATGACATGAAATTTAACAGGCTGGAAACCTAGACGAGGTAACACAGAAAATTGATTAAATGAGAATTAAGATCATAAGTAAGGTATTTTCATTCCAAATTATTTTCTAAAACTGAATTACATTGAATGGTTAGTTAGACCTTTAGAATTATGTTTTGGTGTGTGGATCAAAGAGTTTAACATAAAACCAGATACACTGAGCCTGATACAAAAAAAACATAGGGAACAGTCTTGCATTGTCTTGAGACCGTCTTGAACAGAACATGATAGCACGGGTACTAAGATTAACAATTAATAAATGGGACCTCATGAAGCTGAAAATCTTCTGTAAGGCAAAGGAATATGTCAATAGGACAAAATGGTAGCCTATAGAATGGGAAAAGATTTTTTATCAATTCCATATCTGGTAGCAAGTTAATATCCAACATGTATAAAGAACTCAAGAAATCAGACATTTTGAGGTTATAGATGTAAACATAGAATTCTCAATAGTGTAATCTCAAATGGCTGAGAAACACTAAAAGAAACATTCAACATCCTTAGCCATCAGGTAAATACAAATCAAAATGGCTTTGAGACCCCATCTTACATCTATCAGAAAGGGTAGACACCATAACATGAGTAACAGCTTATGCTGCTGGAAGGGTGGAGCAAGGGGAACACTCCTCCATTTCCTGGAAGGAGTACAAACTTGTACAAACACTGCAGAATCCTATATAGTGGTCCTCAGACAACTGAGACTATACCTCAAGACCCAGCTATTTCACTCTTGGTCATATAACCAAAAAATACTCTATTCTAGCACAAAGACACTTGATCAACGATGTTCATAATGGAGTTAATCATAATAGCCAGAATCTGGAAACAGCCCGGATGCCTGTAGGAATTTCATAATGCTATAAGTTCATAGGGAATGGCATTGTAGCAGTAGTGACTTTGTTGGAGCAGGTGTGACAATGTTGAAAAGTGTGTGAGAGCAAGGGTGGGTTTTAAGGTCTCCTTTGCTCGAACTTTGCTTAGTGTGACATTCAGTCTACATCTTTTTGCCAGCTGATTAAGAGGTAGGACTCTCAGCTTCAGCACCATGTTTGCCTGGCTGCCATCATATTCCACCATGATGATAATGAACTACACCTCTGAAACTTTGCCAGACCATTAAATGTTCTTCCTTTGTAAGAGTTGCCATGGCCATAGTGTCTCTTCACAGCAGTAGAAACCCTAATTAAGATAATGTCCCTCATCCGAAAATGGATAAAAAAGTGTAGTACTTTTACACAATGCAGTATTCCTTATGTGTAGGGCCCTGTCTTCCCTGTTCCTCCGAGGCCTAAGTACAGGATGCAAGAATTGTTTATGCTAACCAGCTTAGCTTCCCCTGCTCATTCTGCCAGCCGGAAGGAATTAGTTCAAAGCCTTGTTTCTGTCATTCCTATGATAATTTCACCTGCTAAGGAAGGTCCTCACAGGCGCCCTAAGTCTCCTCCCATCTGTCTGTCAGGGTTCCCAGCTCGATACCCCCTACATGGAGGCTCCAGCCGCTGGCGCCATGAGGCCAACACCCCTCTTCTCACTCCCAGGTGGAAGGGGGCTCTCGTCCTCTTGCCTCCAAGTATATAAGCCTAAGTGTGCTGAATAAAGATTGACATTTACCCTTTGGGCAAATGATTCGGTCTCTCTGTGTGTCATGTGTCTGTTTTCAACTCCTAGGATATTGATCCAGACTCGTGGTCTGATATGGGAAACATGTCCTGTACTGAGGAGTGAGGTTTCACAGATAAGCATGGGACACTTATGTATTAAAAATAGGGTGACATTATGAAACTTGTAGGTAAATGGATAGAACTAAAAAAAAAAATCATTGTAAGTGAGGTAACCAAGACCCAGAAAGACAAACATGGTATGTACTCACTTGTAAGTGATTATTAGCTGGTAAGTAAAAGATAGTCACCCGGAAGGGCTAAGTAACAAGCCGAGCTCTACGGAACACAGGGTTCATTTCCCTGAGAAGGAAGAACTAGAATAAATTTTGTGAGTCGACTGGGGGCAGATAGAGATGAAAAGAGGAGGGACCAAGTGGCAAGAGGAGGGATGGACAAAAAGAACATCGGGATGGACAACTAGAATTGGAAGAGCAATGTGGAAGCCTAGTATAGTAGAAACTTTCAGTAACCTATAAGAGTGACTCTAGTGAGAGCTCCCAATGATGGTGGATATGGAGCCTAAACAGGTAATCTTCTGTAGCCAGGTAAGTGGTGTGGGAGCTCTTCTATCTATGTGTTGCTTTTATTGGTTAACGAATAAAGAAAATGCTTAGAACCTGTAGCAGGACAGAACTTAGGTAGGCAGGGAAGATGGAACTGAATTCTGGGAGGAAGAAGGCAGAGTCGGGGAGCCACCATGGAGCCACCACCAGAGATAGATGTGCTGAAACTTTGCTGGAAGGCCATGACCTCATGGTGATATGCACATTAATAGATATGGGTTAAATTAATATGTACGAGTTAGCAAATAAGAAGCTAGAGCTAATGGGCCAAGCAGTGCTTTAGCTAATACAGCTTCTGTGTTAATATTTCAGGGCTAAGCAGCCAGAAACAAACAAGCAGCCTCTTGCAACAGTCAAGACTCCCGGTGTGTTGGTACTAGGAAAGCAATGCCTGCCATGAAACCTACCTAAATCTGTTGTGCCTGAAAGATGTGTTGGGACTATGGGTTGCAGAAATCATAGTAGAGTCCAACCTATGGCTGGTCTAATTTGTGGCCCATGTTATGAGAGGGTCATCTATCTAAAAAACCAGAAACTGGAGGCTGGATAGCACAGCAACCTAGGGTAGAGGGGAATAAAGTCAATGAAATAATTTTTCAAAATATTCTGCTCTACTCATAAATGGGTGCCTAATGCACTTTTCATCAGAGAGGCTTCTGCTGGCATCTGATAGGAGCAGATGCAGAGACCCATAGCCAAGCATTAGATGGAGAGAAAGTCCAAACTGGATATTTCCATTGGATCCCTCCTCATAGAGCTTAGGTAACGATAGAGAAGGTGGGAAGAAGTGTAGGAGTTAGAGAGGTCAGAACACGAGGGGAACGCAGCCCAAAGAGTCAACTAAGCGTGTCTCATAGGGCCTCACAGGGACTGAAGAGGCAATGGAGGAGCCTACACGGGTCTCTGTATCCATGTTATGATTATTAGCTTGGTGCTTTTGTGGAACTCCCAACAGTGGGAATGGGGGACTGTTTTGCCTGTTTTTGGACCTGTTTCCTTCTACAGGATTGATTCCCGCAGTCCTGTTATGAGGACTTGTTCCTAGTTTTAGTCTATCTTGATATAATCAGTTTGGCCAATGTCTCTAGGAGGCCTGTTCTTTTCTGAAGGGAAACAAGGGAGGCATTGATGATGGAGAAGGCTGGGAAGAGTGGACAGAGTGGAAAATTGGTGCGGGAGAATTATCTGTATTCTGTCAATCATGTATTTTAATAAAATGCTGATTGGCCAGGCAGGAAGTATAGGCAGGTCTACCAGACAGGAAGTAGAGACGGGGTGATGACAACAGAAGTATTCCAGGAAGGATGAAGTCCCTCCGCCACTCCTGTGCAGACCACCGAAGAGGCAGCATGTAACCTGACCAGCTGAGAAAGGTACTGAGCTGTGTGGCTAACATAGATAAGGATAATGGAGTAACAAAAGTTATAAGAGCTAATAAGTAGCCTGACCTAATGGGCCAATCAGTTTATAATCTTATGGAGTCTTGTGAATGATTTTCTTTGGGACTTGCTGGCCGTGGGGTACCGGGTGGGACAGAAACCCCAACAAGCTGGCCCCAGCCGGCCCATCATGTTACAGAAAATGAGGTTGGGATACATTCAAAACAATAACAACAACAAAATAATAAGAAAAAATAAAAAAACAGTGTTTGGTCTAAATCCTCAGTGTCATGACATCATATGGTTCTAAGGTAACTCATTAATAGGTCCTGATATAGTAAACCTTCTGATTTTGCAGATACATGCCCGTTCATTTGTTTTTAATTTCTATGTTAGACTAATATCTTTATACAGATGATGTTATGGTGAATAATCTTGTAACATTAATGAAAATAAGACATTTTATTTCAATACAATCAAAACAAAAAAAAACAGTATCTGGGCTGAGTTTGAGTTGTTTTTTGAAATTATGAAGCACCAATCGGGTGTTATGACACTACAATCTTATTTTTATGTGACTTTGAATGACTCCCCTAATGCATTTCCATAAACTGAGAAAAATAATGCATTTCATGTGTATTTTGTGAGGCTATTTTGAAATAATACTAAGTAAAAAAGAAACTGTAACACCCGTTCTACAAACACTTTTCTTTCTGTATCCCTCTGGAATAATTCATTTGTACCGTAATGCAGGAGAGTTAACCTGCATTATTAATTCATTCACTAATTCCTCCAGGGCAGTAGAATGTTTAGAATGAGTTAAAGGAAAATGGTAAAGTTCATACTTGCTCTTGTATGACTGCTAACTTGGGCTGTCATGACACAAAGCTCAATATGTTTCCTGGGATATTGTTTACATTTTGGACTGGCACAATGTTTTTCTATCAGTATTTGTCCTGAAAACGAATCCTTTTCTTCAGTGACAGAAAGAACAGCAAACAAAACAGAACAAACTTGCTATTATTGTTACAATCAGAAGGATTTTTACTTTGGGTTTATGTTTCATTAAAATATTTTCAGAATTTCATGACCAAGGTTAAAGTAGCTTAAGGGTTTGGAAAAATAGATTAAGAAACAAAGTACAGCATACTTGTACTTCTTATGAATATATGTTTGCATGCAAATATTTAAGCAAACATGCATATTTATTATACATGTGTATATGGACATATAAACATAATTTTATATACAGTCATATTTAAAGAAAAAGCATTTGGTTTGTATGTTAATAGAGGTTTTATTTTACATATTGCATGCTTTTACAGCTTTGATATACCACAATTCAAACCAATTTGTATAAATTTAATAAAAATGAGATGTAAATCTCTTTTTTCCTTTATTTTTTCAAGAAACACTGGTTTTTGAAGGCAGAACACACTTATTTTCATACTGTGCTTGAAATGTTAAAGTCTTTGACAAAATTTTTCCTTACCGTTTGAAGAAGTCCCCCCAGTTTTGCATAGAGTCTCCCACTGCCAACAGTTGTTGATGTCTCTAGGAGCAGATGGTTTGCGGGGGAGGATTGTTGAATGAGACATTCTGCATCTGAGTCCCAAGACTGCACAGTTGCTGTTGGAAAGGTTACAGAAATGACAACTGGTATTTGCAGAGTTGCAAACCAGAGAGCGGAAATAGCCAGACAACTGCGTGGAGACCATCCAGAGAAGAAGATGGCTTGATGAAATCCTGACAGTTCAGAAAAGAAGATGCGGTGACTGTACGCGTGTGCATGGTATGACTGTGGCTGACATGTTGGCAATGGCTCGCCTAACTGTTCTTTCACAAGTTCCCCAATTCCACATTGGTGCGAGGGATTCGGTAGTATTCTGTAGTCAACTAGGATCGTTTGCATTTTCCACGAATGAGAGGCAGTGGAGTTTTTAGCCTTGCCCATGTCCATGACAGACACCTAGGTAAATGAAACATTTTGATTTTGTTTCTTCAATTCAAAAATATGATGTGGCTGAATTATCTCTCATCATTTAATTGCCTGACATGTTCTTTATCAAAGAAAATGTTGTGTTTTGAAGAAAAAAAAAGTGATGCCGTACTTTTGAGTTGGATGAACTCATCTAAATAGAAGGAGGTATTAGTGGGGAGTAATTTAGGATTCATACCTAGGAGGTTTCAGCCTCATTATTCATGAATTTATGTCATAAGGCCCTTGAAAGCTCATAGCACATTAAGCTAGCAGAATAAGTACACCTGGTTTGATGTTGTGAGTCTTTTGCCTTTTCTCCTTCTTTTCCTTCCATTATTCTCTGTCATTTGGTGACAATTTTAGAAGCCTCTTTCCGAGAATTTAAAAATTGAAGTGAGTAGCAGTGCATATATTTTAATGATATTCCCTTATAAGAATTACTAATATTACATACTCTTAGTTTGAGTGTAGAATGGAAGATTCCTTTAAGATATGTACAATCATACATCTTTTTAAGAACAATAAATTAGAGGATAGACTATCAACAGCTAGCCAATTTGCCTAACATTAGGAAGAATTAAGCTGTAATCACAACTCATCAACCATATCTTTTTTTCTCATTGGCCCTTTGTCACATCTTTCTCCCTTCTAGTAAGCTGAAACATAGGCAATATCATGATGTTTATTTAGATTTCTGACACATAGACTTCTCTCTTTTTTCAATGTAAAGAAAGTATACAATGTCCTAGCAAACAAACCTCAACACAAAGAAATAGAGTTACAAGACTCTATTCTAAAACAACTTGAATACAAGAGAAAGTAGTAGTCTATATACATAAATTGCCTCCGATAATTCCGAAAGGCTCTTAAATAAATGCCCATGCGATCTTTAAGCTGTTTGATTTCTTCATGAATTTCAGCACCATCATCCAGACTGAACTTAAAGTTAAGGAAAAGTGGTGACGTCAACTTACTGCAAGCTATGCTGTTCTGCTGCTAGAATTTTCAGCATTTGAATTCTGTGTTCAGTATTTGAATCCTGCCCATGCACACAGTAGAGAACACTCGGTTTTCTCTCCTATCTTTCTTAACATTAGTTGTCTGCACTTATTAACATTGTAGTGACAGTTGAAAAGGTGTATGGCATGCATTACTTTTGTTTCTATTCAGATAAATTTCTTGGTAGGCAACTGTAAGCATGTAGAAAAATTGGTCTTAAAGTGTAGTGAATTTCCATTTGTTATTCTTTTCCTCCATGTGAAAATACTTGAACACTGCTTTTCGTATTAATGTCATGGATTGATGTGGCATATTGTTACAGTTCGTAAACTATTATCAATGTGCCATTATTAACTGGAGTTCACAGGTTCTATTAGAAACTGGTCTTGACTTCTACGACTCTGAGATACTGACAAATACATGATGGCTAACATCCATCACTATAGCATTATAAAGAGAAGTTTTATTGGCCTAGATATGTCCTGTACTCTATCTTTTCACCCGATACCCCATTGCAATCCCAAATATTCACCAAATTTTGTATTGGCCCCAAAATAGAGAGGAATAATTTTATGTCTAACATTTATGTTTTATAAAATAAAATTTACATGGAGGGTATTTCAATTCTGAATAGAAATGAAAATTATTTTTTTAAAAAAATACATGATGAATGAATTTGCGAGGAACATCTGAGAAAATTTTTCTAAGGACTTGAATATGGGAATTGGCATGTCTAGTTCATGTTTTTTAAGAGGAATATAGGATAATAATAATAATAATAATAATAATAATAATAATAATAATAATATAGATTTAGACTTAAATATTGTCGTTTAAAAGCTCAAGTCTCCAAAAGCTACTTTTGTTTTGTTGGTTATATTCACTGTTTCTTTAATAACCTGCAAACAACTGACAGTCATATAGACTCCTTCAAAGCTAAATGTAACAATTGCCACATTTTGTTTATAATGGTTACATTTGAAAAATGTATAGTAATTTTTCAAATAATTTTAAAATGCCCAATAATGCACAGAGAGAAGGCAATTAGGCTAAAGAGATAAGTACCATAGTCACTAAAGAGTTGCTTTTATAACAGTTAGATGCCAAGAAAATTGACAAGCAACTAATGACCTAGAAAGAATGTCGTAATGTGGGAACAAGTACTGAGGGAAATATTCATGTTTGCTACTTATTTCTTCT
The DNA here is from genome assembly GCF_982192425.1 of Myodes glareolus. Classification (NCBI taxonomy): domain Eukaryota; kingdom Metazoa; phylum Chordata; class Mammalia; order Rodentia; family Cricetidae; genus Myodes; species Myodes glareolus. The sequence goes on along the minus strand of NC_142052.1, from coordinate 38,242,577 downwards.
TACATAAAGAAACTTTCAATATTTCTCTGAGGAATTTTAGGTCCCTTAAATATTGTTCTTAAAGGAGGAGGTAGCTATTTTTGAATTAGCAGTGTTTCCAAGAATTAAATTCTGGCAAGTTCAGCTGTGCTCCCTTGCTATACAGTACACGGCAATGTTGATTATAATTGTATCAAAAATTATTCACTTGGTATATTACAAAATCATTTCAAACACAAGAAAAATGAATTTATTCTAAAAATACAAGTATGATGACCTAAACATTTTTCTTTTCCAGGGATAATAATTTTATTATAAAAGTTATATGTTATATATAAATAAAATTATCTATAAATAAAATTATATAAGTTGCATTAATGTTAAAATTTTGACAGTATCATTTTCTGAAGAAAAGAATACTTATTACATCAATCATGTTGAATAAGACAACAAAGAGCCATGCCAATCACTTCAAGGCGCCAACAAATTATCAAAATAGCTATCTCTTTGTTTTAGAAATTGCTACTACTCTGAAAGGTTTGCTTGGTAAATACTTCAAAGATTTCAAAAGTTCTTTCCACAGACTGTATTTTACATAATTATAGCAATAAGGTGATAGTATACACTCTTATTATAGTATTCAATTCATCATCAACATATTTTAGTAAAATATTAAAAGAATGCCAAGAGCGTTGTTCCAAGATCCAGTACAAATTAAGATTTAAAAAGATTGTTTTCATTCAAAGAATATCTATGTCATTGTACTACTATTGGAGTGTGCTCAGCACTGTCTTTTCAAAACCTAAGGCTTATTCATATTCTATGATAACTCCTGTGTAAATTAGGCAGCATATTCTGATAAGAAAGTGTATGGAGAAACCTTTGTAGTGATGGGAAGTGAACAGATTGTACTTGCAAAGTCAAACCAACCTAACATTGAGCCGACAATGCCTGAGTTTCCCCTGTAAACGTTTATTTTCCCAGGATTCTATATGAAAATAAACTTAAGCATGTAAGATTGTGCTGTATCTGTCTTCTACCTGCGTAAAAATATAATGAATCTCTTTTAGATACATGCATGAGACAGCCCGTTTATTTCTCTTAGAGATGACATGTGTGAAAGATTTTTTTTGTTTTTTTTTCAAAGTTTATTAAATTATGAAAGTTTCTATTTCCACCCCTCCTCCCAATACCCTCCCATTCCCCCCTCCCCCTCCTCCTCCCTCTCCATCCCTAAGAGCAGTCAGGGCTTCCAGCCCTGTGGGAAGTTCAAGTTCCTCCGCCCTCCCTCCAGGTCCAGGAAGGTGAGTATCCTAACAGACTGGATCCCAAAAATCCAGTATATGCAGAGGAAACAAGTCCCAGTGTCATTGTCAATGGCTTTTCAGATAGGCTCCGGGCAAGCCACATTCAGAAAATCTGGTTGGATCACGTGCTCGTTCAGTCCCAGTCCAACCGGCCTTGGTGAACTCTCATTAGATCCGTCCCCTTGTATCCGTGGGTGATCGCACCCCTCCCGGTCCTGAGTTTTTTTTTCATGTTCTTCCTCCTTCTGCTCCTCATTTGGACCATGGGGGGCTCAGTCCGGTGCTCCAATGTGGGTCTCCGTCTGTATCGCCATCCATCGTCGGATTAAGGATCTATGGTGATAAGCAAAATCTTCATCAGTATGGTTATAGGCCAAGGCCGGTTCAGGCACCCTCTCCTCTGTCCAGAGAACAATCTGGGGATCTCTCCTTGGACCTGGGATCCCATTTATAATCAAGTCTACTGTAAACCCTAAAATGACTCCCTTAGTTGAGATATATTCTTCCCTGATCCCATATTCATCCTTCCTCCCTCCCCCATCTCATTCCCCCGAGTTTTCCCCATTCCTCCCCTACTCCCTTCTCCCTAACCCTCTCCCCTTTCAACAACCCTCCCACCCACCCCCCCCCCCCCATGCACCCGAGGTTACCTGGAACTCTTGTCTATTTCCAATCTCCAGGAGGATAAGTACATGATTTTCTTCAGGTTCACCTTCTTATTTAGCTTCTCTAGGATCTCGAATAATAGGCTCAAAGACCTTTAATTATGGCTAGAATCCACTTATGAGTAAATACATACCATATTCCTCTTTTTGGGTCTGGCTTACCTCACTCAGTAAAGCGTTTTCTATTTCCATCCATTTGCATGCAAAATTCAAGATGTCATTGTTTTTTACCGCTGAGTAAAACTCTAATGTGTATATGTTCCACACCTTCTTTAACCATTCTTCTATTGAGGGGCACCTAGGTTGTTTCCAGATTCTGGCTATTACAAATAGTGCTGCTATGAACATAGTTGAACAAATGCTTTTGTGGTATGATAGGGGCTTTTGGTCATTTTGTACTGGTAGGCGATGGGTTGACATTACCTCTTCCATATTTACCCTCATTGCCTTCTCTCTGCTCAGTCCCCATCCTGCTCACAAACCTTTACATGGTAACTAGCCTCTTTCTACTTTCTTTTTTCTTTCTAAATTCCTCCTCCTCTTCTGTCACCTCCTCTTCTCCCTTCTCTCTTTTTTCTCTCTCATCTTACGTTCTTCCACCTCATTCCTTCCTTTCTCTTTCCCTTCCTTCCTTCCTTCCTCCCTCCCTTCCTCCCTCCCTCCCTCCCTCCCTCCCTCCCTCCCTTCCTTCCTTCCATCCTCCTTTTCTTTCCTTTCTATTTCTTTTGTACAGGTCTTGAGCAAGTGGTCTCAGCTGCTTCGGTTCTGTCTTCACATTTAGAATGAATAGGTACATCATCTGGATTTTTAGCTATTTTCTTATTCCTTGTTCCTTTATGTTTCCTGGCACTCATAGTGACAGATATAGATGTAAATTTTCAAGCTAAGCCCTTATTAGCCCCTTATTATTATCATTTTGATAAGTTATAAATTTTCATGTGGACCATTTTCCATTACTGGAAGATACTTTTTTGTCAAAGGTGTTTCTGTTTTTCACATCTGTTGTCAATATAAATATATCTTGACAACATTAATTAATCAAGCATAAAAAGTGTTTCTTTGCCTTTTATTTCCTGGGTAATGTCATCATTATAGGGAAATCAAGATAAGAGCTTGAAGCAGTTTGTCACATCACATCCCATAGCAGGTAAAGAATAAACACATGCATATCCAGTACTCACTTTTTTCTTCTCTTTATTATCATTATTATTTTTATTTCTGAGATTATAATTTAATCACAACATTTCTTCCTTCTCTTAGAAGGTTTATTCTAAGGTTTATTCTAGAAGGTTTTGAGGTTTATTCCCTCTAAACCCTCCCATAAACTTCTCCCCATGGCTCTTCAAATTCAGGACTTTTTTTCACTAATAATTATTGCATGCGTATTTGTCTATGCAGACATATAACTAAATACAGTCTACCTAGTACACATACTATTACTTGTACATATTTTTTCATGGCTGAATATTTGATAAAGGACAATCAATTGATGTGCTCTTCCATGGGGAAGGCATCTATCTTATTTCCAACTTTCCTCAGTTGCCTATTGCTCTTTGTCTAGGGTTGAGGTCTTATGAGCATTTCACTGTACACTTTGTCATCTTAACTGGTGTCTTCTTTCCTCCTTTTACATTGGGGCATTCGTGCTGGTGAGACTTTATGGCTATAGCTTCTGACGTCACCATAACACACAATCTTACAACAAACATCCTGCTCCCCTGGCTCTAAAACTCTTCCTGGCTTCTCTTCCATAATGTTCCCTGAGATCTCTGTGCCAGAATGGTTTACGGATATATGCATTGGGATTGAGATCTACACAGTTCTTTTTGGTTGTGGTTTTCTCTAGTGGTCTCTACAAAAAAAAAAAAGAAGTTTCTCAGATAAAGGGTGAAGAAAATAACTATCTGTGAATATAGGAACCAGTGTTCATAGATTGAATTATGAAATTCTTAAAACTGAACATGTATTTAATGGAGTCATAAAATTTAAAAATTCTTTGGTGGTCTTTTAACCTTCTGTGACTTCTATTTTCAGATGTGTGACTTTGCAGGTAAGGTTGACTGATCTGTTAGCATCCTATCTGATCAATACCTATGCTTGCCCATTAATGGCATCTTTAAAGTTAATGTAAAATTAATAAACCCTGCCTTCCAGTGACTAATTTACAGGCATATGTTTCCTAAACACTGTGAAGGCTTATAACTCCATGTAATATATTGCTGATGGAAATCAGAGCAAGGGCAGGAATCAGAATTATTCTCGTCATGGAGAAGCTAGTCGGTAAGAATCACTACTTTCTTTGTCTACTGTTCTCTTGTTTTAAGGAAACCCTAAAGTCATGGCTGAGTTGTGATCATTTTGTTTTAAAGAAACTTAGGTCAACATAAAACGGAGTTGGGTCTAAGGATTTATTTTTTACCATTTTAATAAGTAATTTCTTTTGGTTATCATAGAAGAAGTGTGCTGTTAGGCATCGACACCTGTCTTTGAACAACATAGCTTCCAAGGAATGTTTTCTTTCTTTTGAAAAGAAAGAAGGGTTTATTTGGGATTATGGCTCCAAAAGGTTACAAGTACATCACCATCAGAGCTGGGAAGCATGGCCACATGTAGACACTTTCAAGGAAGCATTTTCTTGTCTTTTGTGATCTATTGGAACACAAGGAGTCATCATTCCTTAGGCTTAGTGTCTGAATTGGTCTGCCAATTGAAAACCAGAAATGTCCTCACATCCTTTCTGGTAATACTGACATCACTGAAGACAAACAAAGGGAGCGGCAGAAAAACAACTTGAGGCATACAATGTGAGTTTCTACTCGCTGACTCAGAGCTCACACTTAATGTAGTATTTCAATACACTCTTTAGTTTCACACACTTGGTGTTTTCTACTTTTTTTTCTATTAGTAGTGAATGTCTTAGAATGCTTCAGCTGTAGAGTGTTGAGATTCCCCCTGATACTCAAGAGTACAAGAAGCTATAGTTACTCTAAAGCCAACTCATGATAGAGGAGTTTGCTTAAGCATGCAGTATAGTCCAATTGAATGAGAATTACATGTAAAAGAAGGTTTTGCACTGGCTGGTGACACACTGTGAACAGAGACTTGCAAAGCTTAATTCTTATTTCCCCTAACAGCAAGGTTCATAATTATTTAATTCCATGATCCAAAGGGCCTAACTCATCTTGATTAAAAGAGTCAGCCACTAGTGAGAAAAGGGAAAAAAATTAATAAGTAGACTCCTACAAGGTATAGATTGACATGCACAGGTTAGAAGCAGCGACAGGCAGTTTTCTCTGTTGTAAAATTTTCAGTAGTCTGTTCAGGCTCAGAAAAATAAATCAATTTTAGTCATGAGATGCAATCTACACATAAATTAGAATGGGCTGTCTCTCCACCAGGGGAAATATACGTACACCTGAAAATCAGAAAATGGTGCCTTCCACAGTGTATTTTATTTTCTGTATTTTATACCCCATTTAAACTAGTGACATTGTAATAGCTTACCTAAACTGTTTGCAAAGAGTTCATTCACTGACTTCAGAGTTCTACCTTTACTGGTGCCCGTTTATTGTGGTCTACGCACAAAGCAAAACACCTTGTGGCTTGTGTAAGAGTGAATAAAAGACTAAATTCCAGAGTCTGAATTCTCTTATTTGTTTACAAGAGAAAGGAGATGAAATTCTGCACAACAGAGCACACTTCAGTCCTGTGCAATGTCTGCCACCAACTTCAACCCACGGGTGCACACCTCCTAGAGTGACATTCGTTCATGTTCAAAGAGTGATAAGAAAGCGAGAAGTCGTTTTAGAGTGGAGAACATAGCTGAAAGATCACGGCTCCAGAATTTACAGTGTTTCATAAATTTGTGAAATTGCTCATTGGAAAAGAAATAGCTAAAGCCATGAAAGTCCCATTCTCAGAGCTTCTGAGCTAAAGAGGAAAATCTTACTGGGAAGATTGAACTTATATCATCTTAAGGCATGCAGAATCATATTTTTTGTCTATTACTGTATCACCTCCAATCAGTGGAAGCCAGCATTTTTAGGCGAGCAAACACAGACACGCTCAAAACACAGGAGCAGATTAGAGATGTTCTTCTTGCCCCAGAAACAGTAGACCTGATAGAAAAAAAGAATATCTAGAGGGTATTTGTTACAGTTTCTAGTATGCAGAAGGGAGATATTAATAGCTAATGCCACATTTACTCCCTAGTTACGGGTAAATATTTTGAGGTAGTGATTTTGCCTAAATTGGCCAAACAGTTACACACTTTGATTTCAGCTCGTATAGTATTTGAGTGAATTATGTTTGGCATTTTAAGTTTTCTTTAAATATGATTAAATGTTACAATTCTCTCTATTGTTGACTCTTTTTATCTAAGCAGGCTATGAAACTCATCAATGCTAACCTGCTTACTTGTCACTGACAAGCCCATGCCGAGCAGAACTTTGCCTTTATTCCACCCCTCCTTGACTTAAAAACATGGATTGTCTAAGGTCTCCTTGACATTTCCACATGGATGATTCAAATACCTGACCAAAAATGAGCAATGAAATTGCTTTTTTAAATTACATTTTTTTCCGGTGTTCAATGAATGGTACCCTCATTTATATAATTACAGGAGGTAAGTATCATCCTCCTTACATCTGTTCTAGTGGACTCACATTTAACATGTGCCTCAAATTCTGCTCTAACCACCGGTAATCCCTTTGTTCATACTGTGTTAGTAATTTACAATTTGTTCTCTACAATCCCTTCTCTTTGTTCTGAAAGCTTCTCTTAGGTCCTCCAAAGACTCTAATAATCTGTTTTATTATTTTTTTCTTTTTGGAGATTTTTAAGACAGGATTTCTGTATGTAGCCCTGGCTCTCTTGAAGCTAGTTCTGTAGACCAGGCTGGACTTGAACTCAGAGATCTCTGTGTCTCCTCATCCAGATTGCCTGGCTCAGCTTAACAGATTTCAAAACTCCATTTTGTAGTTGATGTTCAAGTATTTACTTCATAATAATCATCTTTATTATTGTAAAATTTAATTCTATCAAGTAATGGATGTCATTGTAAAATTTTCAATGGAACTATCATTGTTCCTCGGTCTGGCTCACTTCTCCTACATTCCTCCTCTGATTCCCTCCCCCACTCTTTTTGATCTCTTTATCCCAACAAATCTTCCTTAGGCTCTCTTATTATTGGTCTCACATGTTCATTTAGTTCATTTACCCTTCCTCATTGTTATTTTGTTATTATTATTGTTATCATCATCATCATTTGAATCCTCACTATGCCTTCTGCTGCATTTGTGTGTCAGGTTCTCTCTGATTTACCTTCTTTTAAAATCTTGTTTGGAGGTGTTATGTTTTTTTTCTTTGTTTCTGTTTTATTTATTTATTTATTTTATTAAAAATCTCTGCCTCCTCCCCTCCTCCCATTTCCTTCTCCCTCCCCCTACTCTCCTCTCCCTCTCCAGTCCAAAGAACAGTCAGGGTCCCTGCCCTGTGGGAAGTCCAAAGTGCTCCCACCTCCATCCAGGTCTAGGAAGGTGAGCATCCAAACAGACTAGGCTACCACAAAGCCAGTACATGGTGTTATTTCCTTTTGTACCCAAACTCACAAGCTTAGTTCCAGGCCTGTAACTCTCTTTGAGAGGCAGGTATCTGTAATCTATCTATTTCCTAGTAATACCTTTCTGTATCCACATCTTCCTTCCATTTGAATTCTGAATATAGATCTCAGTGCACAAAGTCATCCAAATATTCAAAAAAAGAATTGCCATATAGTCTTATTATATCACAGATATTCATTTAAAAGACTTTATATCTTACTATAGAGACACTTCTGCATTTGTGTTTGCTTTTCCTATATTTCCAATGCTTAAGAAATCAGATAAAAGATCTGTTGTCAGGAAGTGAAAATGATGCAAGGAGAGCAGGAGAATTCTGGGGAGGAGGAAGCTGATTCCTCCCACTCCTTCCCAGATCACTGAAGCAGCAGGATGTGAGCTGCCCCACTGAAAAAGGTACAGAGCCACATGGCTAACATAGATCAGAAAAATGGGTTAATCAAGATGTGAGAGTTAGCTAAGAAGTAGCCTGACCTAATGGGCCAATCAGCTTTATAACTTAAAAAAAAGATCTGCTGTGGTATGCATAAAAAAAGAAATCAAAAGACTAAATAAATAAAAAAGAAATAGAATAAACCTGTATCGCCGTCAGCCGGTGAATGGGTCCTGAAAATTTGGTATATGTATAGAGTGGAATGTTGCTGAGCCTTGAAGAGGAAGAAAATCACATATTTTCATGTACATAGATAGACTTTCAAAACTTTATACAAAATGTCTTCACTAAGGCTGCAAAAAACAAATTTATGGGTTCTTTTTTTATATGTGGTTACTAGCTTCAAATGTTTTACTTTGTGTGTTAACCATGAGAAAATGCAAGCCGGGAATCAAAAGCCAAGGTATTTGAATATGTGTTAAGGAGAGGATAGTGGATTAAAGACTAAATGAAAGTAAAGAGGATGAATAATGGGGGTAGAAAAATTTTAAGCAGGTTGGTGGAGTGATGAGGTTGGGGATGTAAGGAGGCAGGAGAATAAGCAACCAAAATGAAACTCATATAGGAAAACTACATGGACATCTATGATCTTGAAACTCAAGTAAAAATATAAAAGGCAGAAGTAACACACACGTGACATGATTTGACAGGGGACAGATACTGTGTATAACTGTTTAGGCAATAATGGGGTTAGGGGAATGAACTAAAGGGTGGAGCAGGAAGTAACTTTACCAACACATAATATATATCTGGTTGCCTCATGAAAACTCACCAGTTTTTTAGTCAATTACAAATACAACATTTAAACTATGAATTTTAAACATGCTTATTATATGTGGATGAACAACGCTATTCCCAGAAGACACAGGTTATTAAAAGAATCTCAGTGCTGGACATGGGTTATTTCTTTGTGTTTTATTGTTCAGTAGGGTGATTGGTACCCAGAACAATGACAGGCTAATGCCATTGTTTGTGGTTTCCATCCATAGCTAGATAACATCATAGTATTGATGAGGACACCACATATTTTGGATTTAGGAGGCAGACAGTCTTCTGTAAGCAGGAAATTTTCTCTGGGTTAACAAGCTTTTATAATGCCAGAGGCGCTATGAGGGATTATGGGAAAAACAACAACAACATCAACAACAAACTTCAGTGTTTTTACTTAGTGTTGGATCCTGCATGATTCAGTGCTGAGCTTTCACACAAGTTGAGTACTCTGGTTCATAGGTGTCAGAAATGTTTGTGAGCACAACCAATCACTCTCTTGATTGGATCTGAGGTCCTTTCTATTGAAGGACATTGACTGATAACTTCTCACAAGACATAGCAGAGAAGCAATTTTTATTTTGGTAAAATTTCTTATTATTTCTTTTTATGGTCAGATTTGTGTTGCTCTTTACTTTAGTCAGAGAACCTTCTTTTTGCAATAGATAGGAGTTGATGCAACGACCATAACTGTTAAACATGATGAGAAAAAATGACGTTGAGTGTTCAGCTGTGAATGGGACATTTGATAGTGGCCATAGCAACTGCAAGCCTCCATGCACACCAAAAGTTCAAGGAATACTGTGAGATATAGATAAAAAAATGTCAGAGCTGGAGGAATGGGGGAGAATGTTGTGAAATACCTTCTAGATATGTGTTGGATTTTGCATACGAATGCATTTCAACTCTGGTTTCCTACACAAGACTCATGTGAGAGCAAGCCTATTAAAAGTGAGCAAGGGATAACCAAAGGCTAGGGCAATTTGATTGTATTATCTTATAACTTATACTTAATGGCGATTGTATAATAGTTCTGCTTTGACTATTTTGGAGTAATCGGTGTACTGTTTTGTGTAATAAGTATGTTGATTTCAAATACCATCTTAAAGTACATGGTTACTTTTACTTTTCATCTTTATAACCAATTTGTCTAAGTATTGTAGCATGAGTGCATATCTAAGCTTGTTTAATTAGAAGTACTTTGGTGATGTAATATGGTGGACCTTAGCTGGGTGGTGGTAGCACAAACCGTTAACCCCAACCATTGGAAGGTAGAGACCAGAAGATCTCTGTGAATTAGAGGCCAGTCTGGTATACAAGAGCTAGTTCCAAAATAGCTAAGAATATTATACACAGAAACCCTGTCTTGAAATAACAAAAAACAAATGAAAAAAATATTAATGGTGGACCTCAACATTTTTTTATCCTTTGTTTTGGAAAAAAATGTATATTCAGGATGTTTTTTTATTTTCATATCATTCTTTTAGCTTTTCAAGACAAGGTTTTGAACTATACAATTTTCTTGAACGGGAGGAATTGTAAGTTATGTATAGAGAAAATGACACAAGAAAAGACACAAAATAAATTTTTTTTGTGAAAGTGGTTTCTTTAGAAAGCATAATTCTGTTTTTTTCATGTTTAATTGCTCTTGGATGAACAGATGCAGTTCGTTTAAGAATGGGGAACTAATCAAGGTAATTTTGACTACCCCAGTGAGGCTGTACTCTATAAGGCAACCACTGTTACTCAGCAGTTTCTCAACTTTCCTTATTACTATGCAATTTTACCTATGGGTAGAGTTGCTTTTTTTCTTTTCCAAAGCAGATCAGATGACAGATCCTGTTTGAGAGAGCACATACTGATTGTTCATCTGTGAACACCTGTCTAATCTTACTCTGTTGTTTCTCAAATCCTTATTACTCTATACAAACCCTGTGTAGAATTTAATATTATACACATTCTCACTAATGCTGTAATTGGGAGAAGTAGACTGGTTCAGCAAACTGTTCATTATTTCCTAAAAAGTGAAGTGGAGAGAGTGGGTAGATAGATACTGATTGTATTTACAGTAATTTTTAGACTAAATACTAGCATTGTATTCCTTGCTGAGGGGAGGTATAATATTTTTGTAAATATCTTATATTTATTATAAATTACATGGTAATCTCATGGAAAAAATCTCATAAGCTAATACAAAGTCAAAGTTTCACTGTCAAGGAATGCTCCTTGGAGCTCTAGAAAGGACATATAAATATGATTAGAGAGATGGAAGACAAACTGGAGAAGAATGATGCTAAGTCCATGATGTGAAAACGCAAAGTTAGTAGAGCCAGAGACAGGTAATTTTATGAGCTTAGATGTATTGTTCCTAGAAAAAAATACTCTGCAACCTAATTCTTGTCTTTAATGAGAGTCTACCAAAGAGCCAAAAAACAGACAGTAATACACATCTTTTGTATCTTTTGTTTAAATAATTCTTTCATGACGAAATTGTCATAGGGTGACATGGTTAAGTCTTAGAGCATTGAATAAGGGCACAGATATGAGCTTTTCAAGAAGCTTTTTTTTTAATTTTAAGTCCATACATTAAGATAAGGAGGAGAGATTCATACAAAAGAAAGAATCTGAAAGAAAGCTCATTGAGATGTGTGGGATAGTTTGCAGTGGTTTTCAAACTGCTGGTTCTGGCTCCTTTGGCAAACTCTGTCTCAAAAAACATTTACATTACAATACATAGCAGTAGCAAAACTGAAGGTATAAAGTAGCAGCAAAAATGGTTTTATGGCTGGGGTCAGCACGACATGAGGAACGGTATTAAAGGGTTGCAGCACTGAGAAGGTTGAAAACCACTGGATAGAGGGAGGAAGAAGGGGAATAATTATATTACAATTTCAAAAACAATAAATAAAAGATAAAAATATTAAGGGAATAAAGCTATAATAAAGGATGTTTTAAAAGAAGTGGTGGAGCCATTGAGATGACTTTGTTACAAGCACTGCTGTTCTTCCAAAGGATCCCATTTGGTTTCCAATAACTCAGAGTCACAGCTGCCTGTAATTCCTGCTCCTGAGGATTTGATGCATTCTTTTGACCTTTGAGGCTACACACATATGCACGTAAATATAAGAGACCAGAAACAAATGCACATTAATAAATAATAAAAATTTTCTTTAAAAAGTGAAGCAAATATTCATCTCTAAATTTTTTTTCAGTGAGGAAGATGAGTTTATTTACTATAGAGTCTAGAAATGATTCAGTCACAGAGACTATGTTTGAGTCATTAATTTAATAATCATTGTTTTAGAAACAGAAGCTGAGACATTAGAGTGACATTCAAGTTTCTTACTTTATTGATAATTTGACTAAGTTAAAACAACAAAACATGGAGACTTTTCCAAAGGATATGTTTTAAACATTTATCTTACCCTCCATAAGCCACCTATAAATTTCTGTGCTCTAACAGAAATATGGAAGCATACAATAAACTTCTACTCATAGCATTACCAAGTCATTTTGTAACCATGGATGGGAAATATCCCTAATGAAATATGCATATTTTCAAAAACTTACATTCAAAGTATATATCCGTGCACAGAGTAATTTTAAAATGGGAAATGCACACATCATACATTAAATGATTTAAATATACTTTTAGCCATTTTTTTTACTTTATGTACCTAACTATCTTTCTATGTTAGCACAAATGGATCTACTTTTACTTGTAAGATGTTTTCTTTTTTTTTCTCCTGTAAATTGGATGGGCAGTTATAATGAATGTATATGTCCCGAGAGAGAATGAAGTATGCTTTTCAGTCCTTTCAGTCTGTCATGAGCCAGACCATTTGATTTGTCCAAGGAGATGCTGGTGAGTATTATAAGTGTAGCCTGGACAGTGATTTTTGTTAGAACTTAATCCAATATGTTACTGTCTTTGTCATGATATCAACAACCCCCAGAGACCTGTTGCCTCCTCTAGTCTCCGAGTGACATTTGGGGAGCTGATCTATGGTTACACTGTGGCCCACAATATACACTCATATCTCAACATGAAGCAATTTATTGATGCAGAGAAACTTAGACCTATGAGGGATAAATGCTTGTTCTGTATTTCACAAGAACATAGTATATGTGCCAATGTAACAATAGCTAACAATATATGCCATTTAATCTATATGTATAATATTCATGATTAGAATTAAAATGTCCCCCAGTGGCTCCTAAATCTTCCTATTCAGCTCACAGGCTTTTGAGAAGTCTGTCAGTGAGCTTTATTACTTCATTAATTCAGGAAATATAGCTAAAATGGTACGAATTATACATGAATGGTTTATTATACACGAATGGTTAATAAATGTGGCATATTGGATATAATTATAATGTCAATATACTTCAGAGTTCTAAAGTATCTTATGATGGGATATTTGCTATTGCCATTTTTTCTAATTTTATATTAGTCATTTAAGGAAATTATTTGGAACAATTTAGATATTCTCTAAAATTGCTTTATATATTGATTATTTTTCCATGGAACCTGCTTACCTGTTTGGAATGTTTATTCAGATCTTGGAATAACTCATGAAATTCCCAAAATGCCAAGACAGTTGTAGTTGAGCCAGAGAAAATTTAATATTCATCATCAAGAGTGAAAACAGATTTTAAACTGAAGATAAAATACAAACGAAATGCATTATGAGTAGAGGTGAAAAAATGTGGGAAGATGAACTACAGACAGCTGAAAAATGACATAAAGTGCTCACAATAGTTGGGAAAAAAGAATTCAACGTTTTCTCAGTTACAATTTTATTGCTTCAATAGTATTTGAATACCAAAATTAATGTGTTTACTCAATGAGGAATGTGCCGGATCCACTGATCACACAAAATGAAGCATATGATTGGTTTCAACATTAGGAAATGAATGCTGTATGAATATAATGATTTCAGATTGTCTAGCAAATTGATGGATCTCACTCATAAACTTGTAGTTAGATATGTGATTGCGTATATGGCTTGTTTTAAGCATGGAATTGAATTATCTCCACATTTTTCTAATTGTGCTTTCAGAATGAAGGCCCACTGGGTAAACAAGCACGGAATTCGCCACCTGCAGTAGATTATAAATCACTATTAAATAAGTAGAATGTTTTTTCTGTAATATTCATATAGAGGTTCACTTTAGAATGAAGAATAGATATTTCCTGAGCATTTTATCCCTATACGTGCCTTCATATTTTATTTAATTTATTTATGACTTTTATGGTTATCCATATGTGCAATGGTAAGACTTACCTTTTCCAAAGAACTGGCTCATTGATGATGTTCTAAATCAAGGAATTTTTTTGAGTCTGGGTTATGTCACTCAGGATAGTGTTTTCTAGTTCCATCCATTTGCATGCAAATTGAAGATGTCATTGTTTTTACCACTGAAGAGTACTCTAATGTGTATATGTGCCACACTTTCTTTGTCCATTCTTCTATTGAGGGGCACCCAGGTTGTTTCCAGGTTCAGGCTATTATTACAAATAGAGCTGCTATGAACATAGTTGAACAAATGCTTTTGTAGTATGATAGGGCCTCTCTTGGGTATATTCCCAAGAGTGGAATTGCTGGGTCCTGAGGGAGGTTGACTCCCAGTTTCCTGAGAAACCACCACACTGATTGCCACAGTGGCCACACAAGTTTGCACTCCCACCAACAATGGATGAGTGTTCCCCTCACTCCACATTCTCTCCAGCATAGGCTATCATTGGTGTTTTTGAGTTTAGCTATTCTGACAGGTGTAAGAAGGTATCTCAAAGTTGTTCTGATTTGCTTTTCTCTGATCGCTAAGGAGGTTGAACAAGGCCTTAAGTGTCTTTAGACCAGGAGAAGAGGAATTGTAAATTTTTGAATGGAAAAAATAAAAATAAAAAAATAAATATTAAAAAATGACAATGAAAATGAAAATAAAAAAAAGAAAAGAAGAAATAAAGTCAAGGAATCTTAGTTTAATTTACACTATTCTCTGTTTTCTAACTTCCATCAGAGCTCTGCTTTCTTTCTTGAGAAGAAATTGTTCTATGCCTTGAATATTTGTGGGACCTGAGAGTTTGAAATAGGTCTGTTTCTAGAAAGGAATGGCATAAGGGTGATTGTTCACAGCATTTTTCCACTGTGCTCAGAAAAGCACCTATCTTGTGGTAGGAAATACAGTGTAAGTTCAGGTTAAATACCCAGATTTCCCTGGAACCTTAGCTGTGGAAATAATAGATCCTGAGCATACTGGGCTGAATGGTGTTCTATACCACTGTCATGTTTCTTACTGTCTTCAATTTGGTTTTGCTGAACTGCTTTTATGCTCCAAAAGTAGGGTTGTGGTCACGAAAAGGAAGATATAACTTTTGATATTCTCTGTTGCTAGATTTTGGGATGGTGCTATGAGGACCACCATTTTTAAAAGATTTATTATCTCTTTAATTATGTGTATCTATGTGTGTGTCTCTCTCTGTGTATGTGTATGCACATGTATATGCATTTGCATGTATGTGTAAGTGTGTGTGCATGTGTGTATGTGACAGGGTGTGTTAGTTCTCATATGAACACAGATGCCTCAGCAGTTCAGAAGCTGGTATTGAATTTCAAGGGCCTAGAGTTATAATCAGATGCAAATGGTTAGATACTGATGCTGGGACAGGAACTCAGAACCTCTCCCAGAAATGTTTATGGTCTTAACCACTTAGCCATCTTTCTAACTTCTAAATAACTTTTGAAATTTTGATTGTTATTTGGAAAAAAAACTACAAGCTTATGAAAATCCACATAAAGAATATACTTTAAATCCAGACAAAAAATCATAACCAAGAGAGCTAGTTTGGAGTGTTAGGGATTCCTTCCCCATAACTGCCTTATATGCATAGAATGTCTTCCTTCAGCATGCTGACTAAAATTGGTCCTCCCACTCCCCTCCCAGCCTGTTCATATAAAGGCTTTGGGGGCAGAAATACAAAGTCAGGGATTGTAGTTCCCAATTCATTTGCTAATAGTTATTGGGACAATAGTATTTCAGCTATGCAGCAGATGGCTCTGTCCATCCTCTGTTCCTCTCCAGTGGCAAGAGAAAATGTGCGTAGGAAAGAAGCCAACACAAGATCTGGATTCTGTAGCTCACCCTAAGAGAAACTATCTTCATTTGAAACAGATTTTAAGAGGGCTTACACCTAAGGTTTCTATTGGAGACAAAGAAAATTTTGCTATACCTCCTTACAGTATGGCAGCTTATATGCATCATTGAGACAAACATAGCTTTTGAGTTGGCTACATTTGTAGTGAGATGTTTTTAATTTGTGAGAGCTTTATGGTAAAATTTTAATTTAAAAAGACAAGTCACAAAGGCATGCATACTTGAGTAGATCCATTTCTCTAATATGAGGGGAAACTTCTAACAAGACATTTACCAGAGTGAACTACGATAGTCGACAAGTCAGAATTCTCCTAGAGTCAGAGCCATCCTTAGAGACTTATAAAACTGAGCATCTACAAAAACGGAATCAATGGAACCACTGGTACTCCAGGCTTTTCCGAAAATAATAGCACAATCAAAGTTTATTGGTCAAGGTTCCTAAATGGGTTTGATAAAATAGAAGACACTCTAGACATATTAACAAGAGGAGATATCATCAGGAAAAACCTAGATAAGGTTATGCACACATCCTTTTGGATCGGGAGATTGCTCACACGGGTCTTTTGCTGGAGAAACCCTGGGGCTTTCCTAGAGCCTGTGTATAGAGTTCACTGAACGAGTAAGGAGAGTCACTGCACAGACGCAATGAGACAGTAGGAACAATTCGCCCTTAAAGCAGAGGGATAGATATTCAAAACTGATACATCAAATGAACAAATAAAGAAATAAAAGATGTTCTAATTAACAGACTGAAAGACAGACAAATAGGACAGGAAAAAGGAGGAAAGAGATAAAAGTGGGAGGAACAAGGAATGGGGTAATATAGATACATTGTTACTAAAAGCTTACAAGTGGCCTTGGAATGTAGACACATAATTAACATCCACCACTGGACTATGTCACTATTCTGTTGTAGGCGTGTTAGAGATATAGTGAGTACCTGAGATTATGCCAAAACAAGTGTATTGTTTATTGACTTACTTACTAATTTATTTATATGTATGTATGTATGTATGCATGTTTGTGTGTAAGAGGTGTGTTTGCATGTGTGTGTAGACCATGATATGTCTATGAAGTCAGAGGACAGTATGGAGTCAGTTATCTCGTTCTGATATGTTGGTTATGGAGACTGAACTCTTTTCCTCCGGCGTGGCAGCGGGAGCCGTTGTCCACGGAGCCAACTCACCAGCCCCCAAACAGTGTGTTTTTGAGGGTTACTCATTCAGGAAAAAAAAAAAAAAGAAAGAAAATTGTAAAAGAGTGCTTTAGCTCCACCACTCTAAAAGTTGATAAGAGAATTAGCATTTTGCGGAAATCTGCAAGTTGGCTCCGCTAATCTCGCAGAATCGCCGAGAAATCCATAAAACAGTA
The DNA here is from genome assembly GCF_982192425.1 of Myodes glareolus. Taxonomy (NCBI): domain Eukaryota; kingdom Metazoa; phylum Chordata; class Mammalia; order Rodentia; family Cricetidae; genus Myodes; species Myodes glareolus. The sequence goes on along the minus strand of NC_142052.1, from coordinate 38,225,278 downwards.
GGATACAGTCAGTTTCAGGCCCCAAACAGACATCGACGAGTGTTAAAAGGCTGAACAATCTGTAGTAACAGATGTATTTGTATATTTGTCCTGCGCTTTATTTCACCACATATGGCTTTGTATCACCACCGAGCATGAGCGCTGTTCTGCTGCTCCTCTGGCTGCAGTCAAGGCAGAACTGCCATTTATACACCTGTTCCCACCCAGGTGCCCCAATTATGTCTGACTTTGTCTATTTTTCTGTGACATTTTGTTATAACGTTAGGTCACCAGAGGCATTGAACGGCACAGGAAAAGATTTTCATCAATTCCCCTTGACAGACTGACTCCCATAGAATGTATGGAACCACACACCGTCTATATTCAATATTTTATTAAAAGATTTCCGAATAGAAAAAAATCCCTGTGAATACGCACACAGTTGGACACATCCTCCAGGGTTTCCAATTCTTTGCAAAACCAGTTCAGTTCCACACTTTCCCCCAATCTTGCTCTTGGCTGCCACATTTCACTTGGACAGAAAACGGAAAACAAAAACTGGGGCCAACAACCACTGGCTTGGCCTCAATAAATGTCAGTTATTGAATTCAGAAACTGCGAACAAATGGTTCTGCTTTAACAAAGCGGGTAGTAAGGGATTAAAAATGGACAAAATGAATTTCATAGGTCAACGCAGTGCAAATTATCAGGCTGTACAATATAATGGATTTTTGTAATCGTCCAGTCTTGTTTGGTAGGTTCTAGTTGAACATAGGACTGCAGTATAGCCATATATCCTTGGCTTATTGGAACTGATATTCCATTCTGTTGTCAAGGTAGAACCTTTAATGAGGCAAGTCCTAAAAAGGGTCTTTTTGAAAGTACTCTTCCACTGATAAATAAAATGCTGTAAATCAACACAAACAAATCTAAACAGTAAGTAGGCTTACCCCTTCCTTCCTTGTCACAGTGAAGGAGAGGGTCTGAGATTTGGTAGCAATCAATGCATGTGAAATTTAGATTAGTCACATGAATAAAACCATTAATTTTGAAAAGATTGAGTCTAAACTCTGATGCTCTAGGGAAAATGGGATGCAGAATGTTTTGCAAGCCGCTCATCTGACTCCTCTCTTACCCCATCTTCTGCTACTAATGATCAAAACCACACTCAAGTTGCATCCACTTGAACTGACCAATTTATTTCAAATTTCTCAGTGATAGATTTTTAAATTATCTCTATTAAATGCTAGAATTAGTTCTATAAAAGGCTCTAGATATCTCTTGGTGGAAATATTGTATTCTCAAGTGGGGAACCAATCATGACATAATTTTATAAAGTATCTCCTGTTTCTCTCAGGGTTTTAGACTAATAAGTAGTAAATTATGCTACTTCTGTGGTTGAAATGCTTATAATTGACTCAAAAACAAGAAATAATTTATGTGTGAGAATTTTTGCCCATGCAACATGAGTCATTCAAAGACAAAATTTACAAGAATTAATGATAAAAGATATTTGTCTGTAATTGCCAGAGTATAAAAATATTTTGATACATCAATTAGTATCATATTACGTATTTTTTCATCTTGGACATGTTTTATTTTAACAATCAAATGTTACATCAAACATTCAGTATTTTATTATTTTGTTTTATATTCTTGTAAATATGAAAAATATAAAATATAAAAAACAGTAGTCAGAGACAATTCAGGGTATTTTATATGTTCATTTGATAATAAAGAATAAATGTAGACACTCCATAGTTGTAAAGATTGAATAGGTGTGTTGTGTCTCATGCACTTTATTTTAATGCCAGTATACTCACAAAAGTCTATATATGTATGTAAACTAAAATTCCACAAATATCAGAAAGATATAAAGTGTGCATAAAAATTTTTCTAACAATGAAATAATATGACCATAGATAATGAACAAAAAGTAAAATTAATTCAGTCTGATGTTCTTATGTTTTTTTTAATTAAAGGGTTGCTATATATATAGGCTTAGAAAAAAAATAGAAATAATAAAGTCCTTAAAATAAAAAGAAAGAAAGAAAGGTTAGCAAAAAATACTTGTGTCTGGGTAGTTTTAGGAAAATAGCAAGGAAATTTGGAAAGATTCCAATGAACTAAGCAATCAAATTGGTGCTCATAAAATTTAATGAGTTTTGTAATAGCTTTTAAATAATATGTAAAAGAATCATTCTTTAAAAACTGTGTTTTGATAAGATGTGAAACTGTTGCAATATTAACATGTATGTATGTTACTAGCATGTATGTATGTTATGAGGGAAAGCAAATACAGACATAGTACGTGTAGCTCTGTTTTGAATGGTGTGTGGCTTCCCCAAAGTTAAAATAAAAAAAAATAAACTGAAGCAAAGAGATGTGCCTGCTTATATGTTAGATTAAGCTGTACGTGTATTTAAGTATTATCAACAGTGCCTGTTCTTTTAGGACTATTTTGTAATTTTAATTTATTTCATCTTCTTAAGTCATTTAGCTACTCATGAAGTATACTACCCTCATGACTATAAATATTTAGACTCTAGTCTTCATAGCTTTATATACATTTTGAGGCATATTTTTGTAAATACATTCAATTTCAAGTTGTTTATTCAAGCAATTGAATAAAGTGTTAAGGAAAAAGATGTATTTTTATCTTTATATCTGTGTACAAGTATGAGTATATTTAGGGTCCTAGGAAGGCCAGAAGAGAGTGTTGTATCACCAGATTCTGAAGCCACTACAAATTGTAAGCAGTACCACTGTTTGTGCTGGAACCCAAATCTGGGTCCTCTAGTGTTACAGCAAACTCTTTCCAGGCCCTAAAGATACTAATTTATTAACTCAAGGTACCACTTCAATTCTTTGACATTCCACGTCAAAACATTTTCTTCATTTGCAAAGTATTACCATTTGAGCATAGCATCCAACAGATATGCTACTTTTGTAAGACATGTGAAAATTTCCACTTGCTATCCATAAGATTATAGTACAGTTTGAAGTGGATTGAGCTACATCCACTCAATTTTTCATTCCATAAGCCTAATCTGGCAGTGTACTCAGGAAAACTGTGAGTGGTTGGGTATTAGATAACTCATCATGCTTTCAAATCAGCAGTATTAGGCATAAAAGATAGTCCATAAATCAATCATCAACATTTCCACCCTGGTAATTTTAAATCTATATGTATAACTTTAGCAAAAACCTATCTAGTTGTTTTGGGTGTTGTTGCTGAAATGAACACATTCTAGAGTCATTTAGGAAGAGTGTCAATGATAAATTATTGAGATCAAGATGAACTGTGTGCTTGTCCTGTAGGACCTTGTCCTTTATTTGTGGATGTCAGTATACCTGCCCTATTGTTGAAGGTACCGTTCCTCAATCAGGAGTTCCTAAAGAGCATAAAAGAAGACGAAGATAAAAGCAAACAAGCAAGCTTGTAAGGAATGTGCGTCCTTGTGTGTGCATGTGTATGTGTGGTGTGCACATACGTGTGCACATTTGCATGTCGATCTCTTTGTGTGTATGGATATTGCATATGTGCTTGCATGTGCGATTTTTCTTTTTGCTTTTGACAGTTTGTGTGGGGAGAGTATCTGCTTGAGCTCCTGCTTGGACTGTCTGAGAAGGAATGACTGTAAGCTGGAATCAGAAGGAAAGCAAAACTTTGCATCAAATATATGTCACAACGCCATAAATAACATCATCATTTCTTCATCATCTGCTTAGAATTCAAAGAGATGCATAGGCAAAAATAGAAGGGAGCCCATCTTCCCATACACTGGTAATGAAAATGGTTAGTGGAATGAAGGCTGCATATGAATATCATGGAATAATGACTCTAAGATCTCTTCCCCACTTAACAAATTTAAGCTGCTTGTCACAATTGTGCGATCCACCTAAAATCGTAGTTAAAACAAATGCATATAAATGAACCAACATAGAAACATTAAGGAGTTCCTAAGCAGAGAAATTTCAAGGTGCCTAAACAGGATTAAAAGATATTTCTCAAACAGGCTAATTGGCCATGCCCAATTTTGAGAAATGTGATGAAAGGGATAGAAGAAGGAAGGGACAGGCAAAGAAATCAAAGGGTGATTGCATATAATAAACTCAATTACCAAAAATAGATACACAGATCCATTTAATTCTAGGGAAATGTAATCTGCAATCAGCAGTATTTGTTGGACCTAATTCAGCAAACAGCATTGTTCAGCAGCTGTTAAGGATGAACGTGATCACCCAGCCCTTGCTCTTGATATTAAAGAAATGGTCTTGACATTTTGCTCTAGTGAGAGATTTTCTGGTTGCTTTTTCCCCTCAAAATTAACAAAATCCCCTTCAGTTTCTAGCTTGCCAAAAATGCTTTGGCTTCATCCAGTTCTGGACTGCATTAGTTGGGAGCAATTAAGTCAGCTTTAGTTTTTTTAAATAGTTAGGGCAGTAGATTTTATGCCGTTTTGCTAATCTCAAAAATCTATCCTTTATTCTTACAATAAATCATATGTTTCTAGGTGTTTTTTGTTCTTGATATAGTAGAAAAGTTTTTATAAGATTCATTTTAGAGTTTGGGAATATTGAAATCTTTCAGTTGCTGATTTAATAAACACCCAGATGAGTGAATTTCCCCTCAGAAATGGACTGTGAAAAATCTGATTTTTATTGCAGTCTTGGAGCATTTATATTGTAGTAGGGACTATGCTCATTCAAATGTGACAGAATAACACTTGCATTTACGTACATGAGTGAGATTTTCAATAATTATTATTTTTCATTCTGGTCTTTTGATGTAAAAATTTATTAGTGCTATAACTATTCGTATCTAGCAATCCTTTCAAATGCTTTAGAATGGTCTGTGTTTGGTTGTGTATTCATTTTGGATAGATCTAACAAATATATCAGATTCTGGAAAATTTTTGTAGTCATTTTAATTATCCTTAATGTATGTTTTAAATTATTTCAGTAGCTTATATTTTATCTATAACAAATTTGGTGGGTTGTGATTCTCTTTCAGTCCAACAAGTAGTCTGTCTTCAAACACAGTGCTATTCAAAATTCCATGTTATCTTATATCCTTGGGATTGCATTCAAGTCAACTGAGTTGTTAACTTTGACTTCCTTCTTTAAAAAAAAAAGCTTTCCTGGAACATGTTATATTGATTAACATTTGTGATAATATAATTTCAATATTGCAGATAATTTCTGTAATATTGTATTACTTTCTTTTACTTTTAGTATTTAATCAACATTTATTTGTTTTATTTTTCTTTTATTAAAAATAGGTTCTTTTTTATACAATATGTAGTTTCTCTTCCTTTATTCCTCATAGTTTCTTCTTGCCTTCTCTCTTTTCTAGATTCACTTTCCTTCCACCTTTCCTTAAAAAAGAGCAGGCTTTTAAGAGGTAACAACCAAACATGACAAAATAAAATATAATAAGATGAAGCAAAATCTTTCTTACTGAAGGTGCAGAAGGCAACTCTCTTACTGAAATTGCAGAAGGAGAAAAAAGTTCCTAGAGGATGAATAAGAGTCAGAGACCCACTTATTCTCAGAATTAGGGATTCCGTAAAAATCCTAAGCTATTATCTATAATATGTACATAGAGGACTTTGTACAGACCCATGTAAGCTCTGTGTTTGCTGCTTCAGTATCGACTCATGTTTGTCTTGCTTAGTTGATTTAGAGGACCTGGTGTACTTTTCCCTTCTGGCTCTTACACTTTTTCTTCTTTTCTTCGATGGGCTTCCCTGAGCTCTGAGGCAAGGGATTTGATTGAGACCTTCCATTTAGACTCTCTCTGAGTAATGTCTGGCTGTGGGTCTGTAAGTCTGTTTCCATCTGCTGCTGGAGAAATCTTCTTGATGATGAGTAGATAAGGCTATAAGTACAGCAGGAAATCATTAGTAGCCATTTTATTGATACTTTTTGTGTTTGGCTTTACCACAGGTCTTTGGGCTATACAGTCTCTGGTTCTTGGTCACCCAAGCATTGTTGGGAATCAGTTGCTTCTTGTGCAGTGGTTTTTAAAGCCAAATTAGATATTCTTTATGTTTTTTTTTTTGATTTGGATGCTCAAATCTGGATATATCTTCTTAGAAGCTGATTTTTTTTCAAATTTTCTAAATTATTTTCCTTCTCTTACAGTTTATTGTGGAGTAATAGCATTTTTGACACATGTCCCTCACCACCACCCCCACCTTTCTTTCAGAAGTACCCTCTTTAGTAACTACTACAGTCTGAAATTTTAATCTCCAGCCTCCTTTTTTTATAGGATGGCAGTAACATTTTAATGTCATTTGGGTTAAAGGGAATAGCTATAACAGAATTTGAAACGATGGGAGACAGATTTCATTAAAACACATTTCTGCCAAAAGCCCTACAGAGCTGAATACAAAGGGGACCAATCCATGACTCACTCAGCAAGGGTCACCTTGTCTTCAGTTAGAATGAAAGCTGAGATCAAGTGCTATTTATGGGATGGCAGGAAGACAAAGTGGTGTGACTCCAGCCTGCTGAGAAACTAACCAGGTAGATCAAGGATTACTTCAGGTGAGATGAGAAGATGGACAGACACGTTCTTTCTAAAGGTAGCCTCAGCTTGAGGACCCCCATCCACTGCTGGTGGGAATGCAAACTTGTTCAACCACTCTGGAAATCAGTATGGCAGTTTCTCAGAAAATTGGGAATCAACCTCTCTAAGAACCCAGCAATACCACTCTTGGGCATACACCCAAAAGATGCTCAATCATACTACAAAGACATTGGTTCAACTATGTTCACAGTAGCATTATTTGTAATAGCCAAAACCTGGAAACAACCTAGATGTCCCTCAGTCAAAGAATGGATAAAGAAAATGTGGCACATTTATACATTAGAGTACTACTCAGCAGTAAAAACAATGACAACTTGAATTTAGCATGCACATGGATGGAACTAGAAAACATTATCTTGAGTGAAGTACCACAGACCCCAAAAGATGAATATGGTATGTACTCACTCATAAGTGGATACTAACAGTAAACAAAGGATATTGAGCCTATAGTTCATGCTCCTAGAGAAGCTAAGTAACAAGGTGAATCCTAAGGAAAACTTATATAGAACCACCTGGAAAGCCAAAATAGACAGGACCACTTGACAAAAATATGGACAGGCTTGTGTGTAGTTCTGATTCTGATACCAGGTCAGATTAAGGGTATGATGTCTTTTTTTCTTTAATGTTAATCCCAAAGAAAACCCCCATTTTAACACCTAGATGAAATCTTAAGGGACACTTTTGGTTTCTCAGAAATAAAACATTTTAATCCCTCAATCATGATTTTAGGAATTTACAGACTACGGTGAAATAGAAGATATACTTTATATTAACACAATGAAATTAAATTAGTTTGAGCTGTCAAAACTTATGAAACATTATTAATTCATCTTAATGTACATTAAAAGAATATAATATGAAAATACTTTCGGTTAGACATCAAGAAATCTAGCTGTTTTCTTTCATTCTTTTTTTGTGACTGTATTTTTTTGGTGTAGTCCTTGTTGCCCAGAAACTTACTTTGTAGATCAGGTTGGCCTCCAACTCAGAGATCCACCTGCCTCTGCCTCCCAAGTACTGGAATAAAAGTCATAGGCCACTGTGTCTTGAGATATGTATGAGTTTTAAATTGTTCCCATTGCTGTACTTATAACATGAGCCTCAATGAGCTACTTAAGAAGCAACGTGATGTAAGAAACCACTGTGAAACCCAATATTGTTATAAACAATTTCACCTGGGAATGGTGGAGGGAGATTAGATGTAGTTCATTTTGGCTCCAAACTTCCAATTATCTCAGGTCCTCTCCACATTTCACATTTTCTAAGTTGAGCACTGTTGATGACAGAAATTCAGAGAATAAGTGCAATGCTTTACCTGACCTTGGCTTTCTTTCTCATAGGTCAATGAATAAATGCAGTCTTACAATCAAATCTACGCCAAAATGCAGAGCTAATATATTTTGCCTCTATCTAGAGGAATCATGCTAATGATAGACAAAACGAACAAACAAATTCAAAGTAAACTAAACAGCAACAGGAACAAAATAAACAGCAGAGGATAATGTTGGGAATGAAACATACTTAACCCTAACTAAGCCACCCACCTACTTATGTACCTTCTACCCTAGTTCCCTCCTTCATTTCCATTCAGAAAAGAGCAGCCCTCACAGCGATATCCACTGACTATGGCATAACAGGATGTAAGACAAGAGTAGACACAAGATCTCACATTAGACTGGATGAGGAAACCCAGTAGTAGGAAAAGGACCCTGAGAGCAGTCAAAGGAGTCAAAGTCAATTCCCACTGTTAGGAGTCCCACAAAAGCATCAAGTTAACAACTATAGAATATATGCAGAGGATCTACTGAAGACCCATGCAGGCTCTGGGATTGCTGCTTCAGTCTCTCTAAAGCCCTATAACCTCTGCCTAATTGATTTTATGGGCCAGGTTCTCCTGTGTCCTCAACCCCTGAGTCTCCTTCAATTCTTCCTCTCCCTGTTCCGCAGTGCTCTCTGAGCTCAGCTGAATGTTTTACAGGGCGTTGCTCTATTTGTTCCCATCAACTTTTAGCAAAAGCCTCTCTGATGATGAGAAGGCCAGACACTAATCTATGAATATAGCAGAGTATCACTAGAAATCGTTTCATTACATTTATGTTCTCTAAATGCTTGTATGTTAACAATGATTATTAATTGACGGTAGAGATTATGCAATCAAGCTATGTAATGACAAAATAGTGTAAGCACTATTGATTTGCAGATGTTTAATGACAAAAAATCAAGAGTTTCATTTGAGGTCACTTCAATAATGGTTTGGGTGATAATTTTGAAACTGGAATGCCACTTGATGCCCTAACTCAGAGATTTCCAATGATAGGAGAATATTTCTATGACTGCGGCAGAAATCTCACTTTCCTCTTGGCCTTGGGGGAATTGCTCATCAAAGGACACTAACATAATGAATGCATCCATAATGGAAAGAGTCTTCAAAATGACTCTGCAAATTGCCTGTGTTGTGTTGAAATCACTTTGAGACATTTTGGCTTTGACTATAGGTCATTAAACATATTTCCCCGATTCTTTGACGTTCTAACAAAAATGATTTCCTCAATAAGGAGTTTGACATGCTCTACATTTACTTAAAAATTCTAGAGAAACTTGTGACTATGCTTAGTTTTTTATTCCCATCCTATCCTTCTTTGCCTCAATTATTTTCTTTTTAATCATCTTTAAATATCTATGTGGTACAATTTATTTCCCCTGTACGTATTCATTATTTGTTAATGTATCCATGCCTCATTAAAGCTATAATTTATCTATATATAAATTTTAGTAAGTAAGTATTGTCAGATTGTATTAGACATGGAAACCCAGCATCCAGGGTGACAGACAGGGAAACAAAATGTCCGGTAGTGGGTGCTTCTCTACAAAATGATTTCAAACAGAGATGTCACAAGGCTGTAAGAACGTCCACAATAGCAACATAATTTATTGCTCTGTTGCATATTTTGAAGAATGTTTCCTCTACGACATTTTCAGAGGGGTAAGAACCATGCACCTCCCCTTAATTCTTGTGAGGAGTTGATTTGTTTGTACAATCTAAAGTTGAATGCCCCAAAGTTACAGCCCCTACTGTTAGGTAACATTACACCCGTAGGGGTCTTTGATGGAATTAAAGACTATAGTCAAATTTACAGTTTTCCTTAGTTTTGGTAAAAGATAAGTTTGGTATAAATCTTACTCACAAAAATATAGAAAGCAGGGCATTTCTTCTAATTTTGCCAAATACAAATGAACTGAACATTGTAACTGAGATTCTTACTTCATAACTGTCTCTGTTATGCATATTTTTACGGTGTTAAAGTTAAAATCTTCCTTTTTAATAGTAAAAGAGGGGGAAATGATGTGGGACAATCAGTGTACACTGTAAATCTGTATTACTCTCATTGGTTAATAAAGAGATGATTGGCATGTAGCTGGGCAGGGAGAAACTGGGTAGGAGGATGAGACTAGGAGGACTCTGGGAAGAAGTAGGAGTCTGGGAAGTCTGAGAATACTCAGAGGAAGCAGGAGATGAACATGCTGTGTTTAGACAATGAGCCACCAAGTGACAGAGGGAAGGAAAGAAATATGGGTTAGTTTATGTTGTAATCACTTGTTAGTAACAAGTCTATGCTATTGGCTTTGAGTATTTACACTTAATATTAGGTCTCTGTGCATTTAGTTTTTTGCTTTGCGATCCAGACAAAAACTCTGCCTTCAAGTAGGAATAAAAGAGATCCTGTATCTTCATAAGTAATATTCAATTGTGGGAAAATGTTGTTACAATTGTACGAAGCTGAGTTTACAGTCTTTGGAATTTGTTGCCATAAACGAAGTGGTTCTTAAAAGAAATGCAATACGAACTCGGAGTCCCTCATGAGGATTTGGTAAAACTTCTTTATCCTTTTGATTGTTTCAGAGGGAACTCTGGTTCTGTTCTTTGGAAATGTCAAATCATGATCTCCATGATCCCTTCGGAAGCTGATTGCACAGTCTTTACCAGTTTCAAGCCAAAGGTAAATATTAAGAAATTTAATCAAAACATTCCAAAGTCTTTAAAATGCAACTGTGTATCTTTGTTGATATTTCAAATTGTTAAGCTTAGACTTTCCCAAAGTTAAAATAATCAATTACTCATTTCTTTCATCTCTATGTACACACTTACACAAAATAATAACCATTGTGTTGGGATGAAAGATTAAACACTCATTTAATTTAGCTTAGGTTCTGTTTGTTTTCAATTAAGAAGGGAAAGTCTTTTCAAGCACTATAGGTTATTTATATTTGTTTTGTTCCAGTTAGAAGATCAAGTAGAGCATTTGTGCTTATGGTCCTTACTATTTTGAAAAATAATCGCATTAAATAAACTTTAATAAAAAAGAAAATAATTTAAGTGGTAAGAAATTAAATTACATTGTTAATTTGTTCCCTAATTGCAACTGCAAATTGGTCACAATAGAAATGTTTTTTTTTAAATATAGTAGATCATGTTTTGTTTCATTCAAGTATGAGGCATAAATCTTTGTCAAATTTCAAGTTTATTCAAAGCAAACAAAGAAAAAATATTAATAACTTTGGAGATACCATGACTGCATCTTGTTATGTCTACCTATTTCCCATATAACATTTTCAAATTTCCTAAGGAACTGGGTTAGTTTGAACATGTGTGGATGACAAAATATTATTCCACAAATATAATAACAAATTAATCCCTAGAACCTGTCCAATATTTCACATGACAGAACTAACTGTATGTCTGAATGAGCTTCAGTGGTCCTAAGGCTGACATTCTTCTAGATTTTTCTAAGATGACTAACTCTAGTCACGTGATGCTTAGACAACAGAAGATGCATTCGAGCTGAACAGACAAGGACAGACATGAAACCAAGAGCTGTCAAATAGAAATTCTAGTCTATGGGTTTTAGAGACAAGACAGAAGAATAGCAATGCCTAGTAACAGAAGGAGGAGAGGAAGGATGTATTACAGGAGCTCACATACAAGTTGATTTTGAATGTGTCATCTTTATAAGACTCCTGATTTCCATACATATAAATGTATACATATACATATATATATAAATGTGTGTATATACATATATATATATATATATACATGTATATATTTTTATTTGTGAGTTACATGATCCTTAGAGAGCAGAGGAAGTAATCTAGCTGACCTGACCAAAAAAGGAGATGTGACTAAGAGACATCAAGAAGAATTTAAACTCTAGGAGGTTTCGATACTAGATTGAATTAAAAAAAAATGTATATGTATACTGTTTCAAGTTTCTATAGGTTCATTAATTTGTACTTTGTTTCAGTTTGTTATAGCAGCAATATAAAACTGAAAAAATATATTTCTAAGAGAATTATTGCCTTATGCATTTATGTTTAACATAAAAAATATTTATTTTGAGTAATAAACTGAATTCTATTGTGTTTTGCACATCACAAACATTGTTAGATTTCCTTGGGAGAGAAAGCATATCTAGAGTCTTAACGTGCCCAAATTCCTTTATGGAGATTATTCTACAGATTTTGGAAGAAACTTCTGAAGTGGAAAAAAATGCACATAAAATTTGCAATGAAAATTTCCATTGAGATTTCATGATCTGAACTACCAGAGTTCCTGAAAAAAAATTAAAATTCTTCCAAGTGGCAAATTAAAATCAGTTATAGACGTTATTTTTCTGTGTTTAGAGAAACTATTGATGATATGGAAAGCTTCCACTTTTATCCAAGAGATTGTCTTTCTCTACACTTAGAATATGGAAGTATCACATGAATCATGTTTCTGAATAATCCTTGCAAACTATAACTTTTCATAAACTTTAGTCTAATAATAGTTGCAGAAGTCACACTCATAGGAAAAACACTAAAACACAGAAATAAAAATTTTATTGGTCTTATTTTTTAAATCAACTCAGTGAACTATGATAAATTATTAGTCATAGAACTAAGAACTGCTATTTTAGCTTAAACATGTACAATAATAATATACTGTAAGATTCATAAACCAATACCAATCATTCAAAATTAAGGATAAGATAGATTTTTACCATGATCACACAACAACGTTATTAAACTTAAATTTTAGACTACAGAGACAATTCAAATTTAGACTTTAAATTGTTTTCTCATCTTGTATAAATCATAGTCATTTATGATTAAATTTAGAGTTATGTCAGAAGTAGAGGTTTAAAGAAGAGGTGGAAATTATGTCATATATATTTATTTAGAAATTTAGAAATTATGAAACATTTCTATTTATGAAATAGAAATTTCTATTTATGAAAATTATGAAATATTTAGAAATTATGTCTCTCTCTATATATAGATATATATATATATCTATATATATAGAGAGAGACGTACAACACACACATGCATATATTAAAACAACTTCAGATACAGAGATGTTTAATTTAAAACTATATCAGTATCAATACACAGTTTATATGCACAAAGATCCATAATTTATGTATATTTATTTCTTAATTCATTGTTGTTTACCAATCATTGTTATCATCCTTTGGTGATTATATCTCATTTCTAAATAGTAAGAAATTTAGTAACAACATGTTTAAAAACTCAATATGAATGATTATCTGGAGTAACAGAATGTACCTCTCTATGGCTCTAGAAAGAGGATTCATTAGAATCACTTAAGGTCTCTGGTCCTCCTAACCCAACAATGGCTGCCTGTGAATAGAAAGTCCAAGAATCCAGTAGTTGTTCGGTTCACAATGTCAGATGTCTCAATAGGTCTTCAGGATATATTGGAATCTTGAAGAGGTAGGCTGTAATACCAGGAAAGCAAAGAGCTTGTCAGGTCAGCAGATGCAAAAGCAAGCGGGCAAAGAGAGAGCTTCCTTCTTCCCTGACCTTGAGACACACTGCTAGCAGGTGTGGTCCAGATTACAAGTCAATCTTCCCAACTAGTTAGGAAAAAACTCCCTCACAGGTGTGCCTAATTGTTTGGGTTTTAGTTAATTTCAGATGTAGTGAAATTGACACTCAAGAGCACTCAAGTCATCAGAGATGGCAAGCCAATGAGATGACTTTCTTACGTGTTTGTTTTTGTTGTTGTTGAGAACTTCGTTGATACTGCTACCTTGTTGGAACAGGCATTTTTACAAAAAAAAAAATTAAAATGAGAGATAGTAAATGTGTTTTTGAGCATTGTTTGCTGTCCCAACTCCTGTCTTCATCTGGAACGGTGGCGAGAAGACAGCAGATGTCTTAGAAACAAAGACAGCAGACTGGAATCTGAGAGCATTTTATTTACACAAGCCGATGTTGATCAGACTGATCTGTGTTCTCACCCCTTCTTTAGGAACTGACATTCTCTTTTCCTTCTCATAATATGAATCGATTTCATTCTGACAATATTCATCACTGTAGTAACACCTCTTAGGCTCTTCAGAAGCTCCCACCTGGGCTATTAAAATAAAGATATAATTCTTATATTTTGAGAAAAATAAGTGAAAATGCTTTTATAGTGAATTTAGCATTTTGCTATTCTTTTGAAAATTTAATATGCAGTATTCTATCTTACTGTCAATACTTCCTCTGCTATGCTACATACAAATGTTCATGATGGCCCTTTGGCCAGGATTTTTACAAAGAGTTTTGTCAGTTAATTGTCTTTTGCTCTTCATGGCAATTGGAATTATGCAGATATTTAATATTTTATTTAATTAAGTATCTTTTTACTTCTGTAGACAGTAAACCGTGGCCTAATTAAGACTATTTTCTGTTATGTTTCTGAGGAAGATAGCTAATTTTTTTGGTGACTCAGCCACTGCTCTATAGCCTACGATCCTGAAATAATCCTCACCTCTGGTCCTGTATCTAATCTATTTAAATCATTGAGGTTTGCCAAACAACTAAAAAAACAAAATCCCCAAACTCGATGAGGTTTACAAAACACCCCAAAGACACAAAACAAAAACAAATAAATAAAAACAAAATGTAAACCAATCTTCTCTTTTCTCTGGTTATAAATAAATTCATAGTGTAGTCTCTACATTTTGCTTAACATAAAACTATTTTATCTTACTTGACGATTATAAACAAACAAAAATTGAAGATGTTATTGAACATTAGCGAAGTTAATGAGACTTATTTCCAATGATGGTCCTAATGAAAGGAAGCAGAGGCCTTATTCTGAAACCAGCTTACCTTGAGACAACAATTTCTTTGTTCTAAGTGTAGGTCTTCTATAAAACCGTATGTCTAAAAACAGTATCTGCAAAAAATATATAGCTTAAATTTTTTTGTTTGCCTGTTTTTACCAAAAGTGGAATCATTTATCCAGTACTTTCCTTCCAACCAGGAACCCAGAAACTTAAGATCTAACTACTTCTTACCTTCTGCTAGATATTGTGATAATTATAAGGTAAATATTATTGAGAAGAAAGAGAAGTATAAAAGGATGGAGCACAAAAAGTTGGGAAGAGGGATGAGGGCAGGAGGCAGGTAGAAGAAAACCAAGCATTCAAATGCTGTATAACAACCAATCATTACCTCACCATAAAGGTGTTTTATATCCTCAATGATACCTTGGGAAACTAACATTATATAAACTTTCATAGAGCATAAAATTGAAAAATGATTGACTGGAATCCAGTCATTCCTAAGTTTTCTCTAGCTTAACACTTTACTTCACAATTCTCCGTACCTCTATCCCTTCTTTTAAGAATTTTAAAAGAATATCTACTAATTATCTGATTAGAAAATGAAACTAAAAACACGTTTAAGTTTTCTAATCCATAGAGTCTTGAGTTTTATACCCAACTCTGAAAATATTATACTTTTCTCTCATCAGTATTTTATTGATCAAAAACTTATCTCCAATAAAGTTTATATATATATATGTATATATATATATAAATGTGTGTGTGTGTGCGCGCACGCGTGTGTGTGTGTTTGTGTGTGTGTGTGTTCTGTTTATGGCAAACAATACTGCTATGAACATAGTTCAACACGTGTCCTTGTGATACAATTGAGCATTCTTTAGGTATATATACCCAAAAGTGGTATTGTTGGATCTTGAAGAAGGTTGTTTCCTAATTTTTTGAGAAATAGCCATACTGATTTCCAAAGTGGCTATACCAGTTTTCACTCCCACCAGCAATGCAGGAGTATGCAAAATTTACCCCACATCCTTTCCAGCATAAGTTGTCATCAGTGTTTTTGACATTGACAATTCTTACAGGTATAAGATGTAATCTCAGAGTTGCTTTGATTTTCATTTCTCTGATGACTAAGGATGTTGGACATTTCCTTAAGTGTCTTTCAGCCATTTTACATTACTCTGTTGAGAGTTCTCTGTTCAGGTCTGTACTGCATTTTTTATTGGGTTATTTTTTCTTCTGATGATGAATTTCTTGAGTTCTTTGTATATTTTGGAGGTCAGCCTTATCTCTGATGTGGGGTTGATGAAGATCTTTTCTCATTCTGTAGGCTACCATTTTGTCTTGTTGACCATATAATTTGCTTTGGAAAGCCTTTTCAAATTCAGGAAGTCCATTTATTAATTGTTTCTCTCAGTGGCTGTGCTACTGGAGTTATATTTTGGAAGTGGGCTCCTGTGCCAATGCATTCAAGTGTACTTCCCACTTTCTC
This sequence comes from Myodes glareolus, assembly GCF_982192425.1. NCBI lineage: Eukaryota > Metazoa > Chordata > Mammalia > Rodentia > Cricetidae > Myodes > Myodes glareolus. The sequence goes on along the minus strand of NC_142052.1, from coordinate 38,209,089 downwards.
TGCTATGAGGTTCAATGTGGCTGGCTTTCTGTTGAGGTCTTTGATCCATTTGGACTTGAGTTTTGTACATGGTGATAGATATGGATCTATTTTTATTTGACAACATGTTGATATCCAGTTATGCCAGCACCATTTGTTGAATGGGCTTTCTTTTTCCATTTTATATTTGTCAAAAATCAGATATTCATAGGCTGTGAATTAATATCTGGGTCATCGGTTCAGTTCCATTGGTCCTCTTTTCTGTTTTTATGCCAGTACCAGGCTGTTTTCACTACTGTAGCTCTGTAGTAGAGCTTGAAATCAGGGATTGTGATATTTCCAGAAGTTCCTTTATTGTACAGTATTGTTTGACTATTCTGGGTTTTTTTGCTTGTACATACAAAGTTGAGTACTATTGTTTTGAGGACTTTGAAGAATTTTGCTGGAATTTTGATGGGCATTGCATTGAATTTGTAGATTGCTTTTCATAGGATTGTCATTGTTGCTATGTTAATTCTACCTAACCAAGAGCATGGGAGGTCTTTCTATTTTCTGGTGTCTTCTTCAATTTCTGTCTTCAAAGATTTAAAGTTCTTGTCATACAGGTCTTCCACTTGTTTGGTTAGAGTTACTTGAATATATTTTATGCTTTTTGTGGCTATTGTGAAGAGTGATGTTTCTGATTTCTTTCTCAGCCCATTTATTATCTGTGAAAAGGAGGGCTACTGATTTATTGTTTTAGTTAATCTTGTATCCTGCTGCATTACTGAAAGTGTTTATGTGTTGTAGAAGTTCCTTGGTAGAATTTTTGGGGTCGCTTATGTGAGTTGTTATATCAACAGCAAATAGTGAAAGTTTGACTTCTTTTTTTTTTTGGAGAGATTGGACAACCTTGTTTTGTTCCTAATTTCAGTGGGGTTTCTGTGAGTTTCTCCATGTTTAGTTTGATGTTGGCTTGCTGTATATTTCTTTTATTATATTTAGATATGTTCCTTGCATTCATGTTCTCTACAAGACCTTTATCATGAAGAGATGTCATATTTTGTTGAAGGTTTTTTCAGCATCTAATGAGATGATCATGTGGGTTTTATTTTCAATTTGCTATATGGTGGATTACATTGACAGATTTTCACATGTTGAATCATCCCTGCATATTTGGGATGAAGTCGACTTGGTCATGGTGTATGATTTTTCTGATGTTAAATGCTTAAACCTTTGAACTGAAGTAAAAATCTTTAAGAAAAAAATTCTTTTAAATTTCACTTAGTACAAACAGACCTGATTCGCAAAAAAAGAGGCAAGGGTCAGATTGAGTCCATAAGTCTTTTCTCTGGGAGAAGAGACATTTAAAAATCTTATTAATCTTTCTTCAATATAACCTACTTAATAAAAATATTAGGATTTTAAAAGTCATCTTAAAATATCAGAAGAAAATAAGTATATACTTATTTAATAGAAAAATTAATTTATTAGGCAAGCAGGAAGAACAGTAAGTAACACATTCTGCCTAAAAATTAATAAAGTGGAGAATTCATCACAGATGATCATATTACGATTTGAGAAGCTGCCTAAAAATTAATAAAGTAGAGAATTCATCACAGAAGATCATATTGAGATTTGAGAAGCTGAGAAATTTTATTTTGGCATAAAAGTCAATTGGAATGGCAGCTTTATTCTGTACTCAGTCCATTTATTCTCAGAGCGTCTCCACCCACCATGTTGTCTTAGTTTTTATCCAGATGTGCTTGCAACAATGGGACTGCAGTAGCAAGCACAGGGAAGAATTTGGATAAAGGGGCAATGAATGTGAGTGGTATAAGAATAGACTACCTCCTATCCATGCGCAATGAGGCAGTTTGCAGCTGTAGGTGGTATGGACTTGAATACTTAAAATTCGTGCTAATCATCAAAAAGAAAAAGACCGATGAATTAAGACAGAAATAAAGTTGGAGAAAGAATTTTTGAACAGATGATATGCATTTGGCTCTACTTTCATTGAGTATAGAAAGGAAACATCCTTCTAGACTATTGAACTTCAGATGAAGTCCTGGAGATGCTTAAATATTCTCTGTAAATTGAAGCTGCAATTCTTAAAAAGATTCTTTTCTGATCAGGAATACAAAGAGATATGACAGAGGTAGAAACATGGTAGATGTCTGAATTCACATTCAGCTAGAACAGCTCAGAGAAACTAAGCATATTGTACATGCTGCACATTCTCACAGTCTTCTTCCTTCTCCCAGATTCAGGAAGAGCCACTGCTCCATAATTCCGTAAGGGTAATTGCAGAGATTCTATAAATAACATTGAATAACCCTGCCCAGAAAGTATTTTGATTATTTAAGTTCATTACTGCAGTTGATACTTCGTCCTTTCTTGAAACTCAATGGCATTTTTAAACAGATACATTCCATTCCTTATAGCAAATAATGTTATCTCTGACAACTTAAACGTTCTTATGCAAATAATTGTCTATACGAGCCAAACAATTTGGAAAACGTAAAGTACCCTGTGTAACACTGAGGTCTACCATTCTCCCAACACTCCCCTGGTGAAATCAGTGCTTGGATGTTCTCTTCCCATCTTGGAGTTCTTGGCTAGTTTAAACATCTCTGTCATGTATATTTGGTGTGTATCCTATCGTACAGTATTCATTTTAATACATTCATTTAATCTGGGAAGGTTTCTATTTTATATCCAGTCATCTAGGAAATGTAGTTATTCTGGCTGTGTAACCCTCTGACAGGAAAATTGCAAGTTAGTATGATAAACTGTAGAATGATTTTGGGAAAGAGAGAAGATAAAACAAGAGGGAAACCATTTGCATAGCAACATCCCAAGAATAACGTTCTATGTCAAATAACGCATAAAACCTTTGTCATAGAGATGGATTGTCTCCTGTAACCTACTTAGCTCGGCATCTTTCCTTTGAAATAGTGTATGATATATTTTCCTCTGCAAATGATTATTTTCTAGTAAAAATATATGATTCTTAAGATCTTTCTCTGTGTGATAAACCCAGAGAAGCATTTATTCAAAATACTGCAGCTATGGAATGTATTAGAGGTAAATCAGTGAGACTGTGTGCTCTGAAATTCTTTTATGGAGTGATGGAGTACTGTGTGTGCGTCCTTGTGTGATTCTAACTTATAGCCTCACAATCCAGACATTGATAGATGGTGGTTATGGTTACTCCTGGACAATAACTACAAGAAACTATAAAATGCCCCTTGCTTACTTTTCTAGAATACTATTGTCAGTATTTGCTACCAATTCTACCATACTGGGAAGGTCTTCTGTTTGATGTCTTCTTGTAGACTGTCTCTGAGCATCATTGCTGTAGCTACAAATATTCTCAATCCCACTGGTCCCCTGGACTGGATGTTTTCTGCCTGTCCATTCCTAAAGCCACTTACAGAATAACTGCTCTAAGGCTAAGTATTAATTGCATACTTTTGGGTCTATTAGCCTAGGTTTCTTTTTAACTAACTCTTACATCTTAAATTACCCCATTACTGTTATTTTATAATTTATCACGAGGCTCATGGTTTACTGCCTCTTGCTTCTTGGGTGGCTGGCTACATGACATCTGCTTGAGTCCACCTTCTTTCTCCCTACATTCAGTTTAGTTTTCCCAACTAGCTCTATTCTACCCTGCCATAGGTCAAAGCAGCTTATTTATTAATCAATGGTAATAAAACATATTCATAAATATAACAGATTGCCATATTTTTGACAAAAATTATAATAAAATATTATATTAAAGAGTATGCTATCAAATATTATTTCAAAATTAATATATCCCCTCAAAAATTTCAACACAATTTTATCGACATCCAGAGGATAATACTCACTTTATATTGGAAATCAAAATCTTAGGATAGCTAAAACAATCCTGAAAAATAAAAACACTTCCAGAGGTGTCTCCATCTTTGATTTCAAGCTGTACAACAGAGCTATAGTAATAAAAACTGCATGGTTTGACCTAAAGTGGATGCAATGATCAACAGAATCAAATCAAAGACCCAGCTATACGGACATGTGATTTTTGGTAAAGACAAAAATACAACGGGAAAAAAGAAAGCATCTTCAACAAATGTTCCTTATCTAACTGGTTGTCTGCATATACAAGAATGCAGATAGACCCTTATTTGTCACAGTGCAGAAAAATCAAGTCCAAGTGGATCAAAGAACTCAAAGTAAAACCAGATACACCAAGCCATAATTTTCCGTATATCCAGGCAACTATTTGTGGTTAGTGAAGTCACAAATTTTAGAGACAAATTTTTTATTGTCTCTTCACTAGACAAGCACAATTCCTGACTGAATTCTAGAAGTTATTCTTGCACTGATATCTCACCAGTAATTGCTTATTCAAAGTTAACAGTTGGTGATCAACTCTAAATGACTCAGCATCTCTGTGTGTGTGTGTGTGTTTGTCTGTCTGACTGTCTGTCTCTGTGTGTGTGTGTGTGTGTAAAACAATAAGAGTCAAAGAAAAATGCAACAGATTTTATAGGGAGTAAGGGGGCACTATAGGGGGCTAGAGGAAGGTGACGTGGGCATCTGGAATGATGAAAGAAAAGGGAATAAATGAAATAACTATATTTTAATTTAAATAAAATTTAAATTACAATACATAGCATTTAAGAAGAAATGACATTTGACATTTGGTACCTTGATCAGCTGAGACCCATAGACAAGTCAAGTTTTGAAGTCCAGTTCAAGAGAGGAAGGAGTGATTATATGAGCAAGGGGCAACATACATAGAAAACCCACACAGGCAGATGACCCAAGGTCATAGGTGCTCATGGACCCTAGACCAACAGCTAGGGAGCCTGTATGGGACAGATTTAAGCCCTCTGCATGTTTGTGATAGTTGTGTAGCTTGGTCTGTTTGTAGGGCCCCTAGCAGTGGGACCAAGATCTGTCCCTGGTGCATGAGCTGGCTTTGTGAAACCTATTCTCTATGGTGAGATTCTTTTTCCAGTCTTGTTGCAGTGGGAGGTGCTTGGTTCTGTCTCAACTTGCTATGTCAAACTCTCTTGACTCCCCTAGGAGGAGGCCTTACCCATTCTGAGAGGTAGAAAGGAGGGATAGAAAGGGGAATTGGGAAGAGATAGGGAGGGGAAACTGTGGTTAGTATGTAAAATAAATTAAAAGTCAATAAAAAGAAGAAAAAAATCTTAAAAATATTAACAACTTCTAGTTCTACTTATTTTTCTTCCACATTTACAATTTCATTTTTTTTATGGATGACTAATTTAGTGCTGTGTACATGTGTATTTTCTTCGTTCATCTGTTGAATGACAGTGTTGGCTCCTTTCCTAGCTGTTGTGGATAGCTAAGTAGTGGATAGGGAAATAACATATCAATAACTTTTTGGCAGACTGAGTCCATTGTATATACACCACATAGTTGTATAGATAGATCGTAAGGTAATTCCACTTTTAATTGAAGAACTTTCATAGCAATTTCATAGTGACTGTACAGGTTAGTACTCCACCAACAAGTGATAAAGTGTTATTCAGTTGTCACATACTTGCCAGGATTTGTTACTTGCTATATATATGAATATATTTATATATATATAAATATATATGTATTTATATATGTGTGTGTATTGAACTAAAATAAAATTACATCCTTTTATACCTTCCCTTTTCTTCATCCAGCTTCTTATTTCCCCTGCCCACTAAAGTTGATATTTATTTAATATTAGTACCCCCATAGAAAAACACACAGGAATATGTATGTAACAATACATATATTCATACATATGCTACATATATGCATTCACACATACAGATATATAGTTGTCTATATATATTTGTATATAATATATAAATAATACCTGCTTAGTCAGCTTGGTTGTTGTGTGTGTATTGTTTCAGGTTTGACTATTCTTCATTTGACAGCAAGAAAGGGGATAAGGCCCTTTACTTGGGAGAGGTTAATTTCTTCCCATCAATAAGTCGTTCTCTATTCTTCTTTGTCTAGGGGTATGATCTTGTGAAGTTTCTCCCTTTGATTTGATTTCATATGTCCATCAACATTGCCATTATTCTGATTTTGCTTTGTACAGCTATTTCTAAGGAGAAATTGTTGCACAATTGACTTTCTGGTTGTCTGACTCTTCCACTCATTCTGCTCCCTATTCTGTGATATTACGTGAGCCATAAATATGAAGTTGTGATGTAAACTCATTAGGGCTCGGTTCCACCATGTCTTTGGTATGTGTGGTGTGTCTGGTTGTGGTTTCCTGTCATAATCTTCATTTTTATTAAAAGAGCATTTTTTTGGTGAGGAATGGTAGCTGTACTTACTATTGGGTCTAAGGATAAAGTTTAAAACTTAGTAAGAAATTTTACTGGTCTACCAAAGTGGTGGCAGTGGATTTTTTTTTCCCTAAGGAACAAGTCCACACTAGCCTTGAGAAATTAGCTATGTTTCCAGTCCAGGGCACTATTTCACTCTTGTTGTGTGGGCCTTAAGCCCAATTAGACAGCTGTTGGTTGCCTCCTTATGTGAGTGCAACTCCTTGTGCCTTTATGCTTTATGAATATCCTGCCATGATGGTAGCTGCCATGTTTTATCACCGTTCCAGCTTTGTAGTGCTGTTTAATTGCTTTCCTCCATTGGCAGATTGCACAGTATTCTCTGTAACCATGGAAACTAGCCTTTAGGCGAGAAGTTTTCAGGTCAGATACAGCTCCTTTGACCCAAATCTTGCATCATAAGTGTATGGTATCTTCTGCAATAGGGCTTTAACTTAAACCTCTAAATGGCAATCCAGGAATAGATCAATAATCTATATTGCTTGTGGAGTTACTTTGTGTATCCAGACCAATCATTCTAAAGGAAGTTTCTCCTACTCAAATCCTGTGTTTTCGTTGTTCTGTTTGTGGGGAGCATTGCTAGCCAAAATAGCTTAACTTCAAACATATAATTTTAAGTAAGCATAAAATAATAAGATTCCTTAAGATTTTATCAAACATCCAGGATGTTATAAGTCCCTCATTGTCTCCTCTATCTTTACTGACCTCCCTAAATCTTTCCTGTTGTATCTGTTCCCTTTTTCTGTTGCACAAACTTAATATCGCCTATGTTCTTCAGTTGCCCTCCAAAGGCAACTCCCTCACTTATTATTCCTTTATTGTTTCCTGTTCAAAAGGTTATGCCATGTTTCATGCTCAAACTTGAGGATTTGGACTTAAGAACCACAGATTAGAAACAATATGTAGTGTTTGTCTTTCTCAGTCAATATTATTTATTCTAGTACCATCTATTGATCACCAACTTTCATGATTTCATTTTACTTTACAGATGAATTTTATACCAAATTTCCTTTATCAATTCTTTTGCTGAAGGACATTTAGGTTGTTTCCATTCCCTTGATATTAGGAAGACAGCAGCTATGAATATTGCTGAGAAAGTAACTGTGGGGTAGGCTGTTGAGACCTTTGAATAAACGTTGGTCTACATGCTAGGTTGCTTTTTGTTTTTCTGAAGATTCTCCTTACTGATTTCCAAAGTCACTTTAAAAATTGGCATTTCCAAAGTGGAAATGAATGGGAGTTCCTCACGCTTCACACCCTTGTCAGTATTTATTTTCAGTTGTTTTGTTGGTCTTAGCTATTCTGACTGTGATGAGATGGAATATCAACGCTAATTACCAATTCCTGATTGCTAAGGTTGGTGAACAGACTTTGAAGTTTTTATTAGCCAATTTTATTTTTTTCTTTTAAAAGTTTTATTTTAATCTCTTTCCATTTTTATCAAATAGATCATGTGTTTCCTTGACTCCTTGTGTTTTGATTTTTTTGAATATTTTGGTTATTAATCCTAGGTCAGATGTATAATTGGTAAAGATTCTCTCCTATTCTGTTCCTTTCTCATTTAATTAACTGTTAATTTGCTGTCCAGAAGCATTTTAGTTTTAAGATGTCCCAGTTTTCTGTTTTTTTTTCTCCTTTGGAGAACAGCAATTTTGTTTGAGGTAGAATCTGTAACAATTGTATCTTGTATATACCAAGTGTCCTAGTATATATAACATATTCTCAATAAAGACTTAGACATTTGAAATTCTTATTTTGAGAATTGATGGTTTACTTTAGTTGTGTGCATATATGTGTGCATCCATGTACATGATATATATATATATATAATTTGTGTATATATGCACACTATATATGTTCACATACATATATATGTAATATATGCATATTATAGGTATTAATCCCTTGTCTGTGCATCATAACAGAGATGCCTTCTTATTCTGTAAAGTCTCTTCACTTTATTGATAATTTCTCTTGCTTTTCATAAGTTTTTTTAAATTTAGTGTAATCTTGTTTGTTTATTTTTGAGGTTCTTTTTTGTGTTATTAGAGGACTATCCAAAAATTTCATGATTCATGTTTATAACAATGCCTTGAAGTGTTTTTCTTCTAGCAATCATCTCTTCAGATTTTATATTTAGATTTTAGTTCATTGTGAATCGATATTTTTTGTGCCAGATGAGACACAAGAGTCTAATTTCAATCACCTCTATGTAGACATATAACTTTTCCCTCCTACATATGAAGCAGTGAATGTCATCACTTACTTCAAACTGTTCTACAAAATGGATATGAAGGGCTCATTACCAAACTTTTATGAAGTAATTATCTTCTTCAAATCAAATAACATTACAACAAAAGTTTAAAAAAAAACTATCGACCAAGTCCCTTGATTAACATAGATGTAAGAGCATACCCAGTTGATGACCCAATACCAAATGGTCAGCTCTGAAAAAGAAGCAGTTGAGGAACAATATTCAGACTGAGTGGACTATAGGTAGAGCTGTATGTGTACACATATACCTATATGCATTTAACAACAAGGAAAAAAGAGGTTATGGATTTGAAAGAACAAGTTATATGTGATCATTTGGATGTAGGAAAGGGAAGGGAGAAGTGATGTAATTATACAGTCAAAAATAAGATAAAAGTGGGAAATGATAAATCATAGTTATCAATATGATGCTTTTAGAAGGGAAAGACCTAGGTAATAATTTCTGGTAAAGAAAAGCCTTTGTGGATGGAAAAAGTGCCCCACATTTAAGAGGTTCAGAGCGATGTCATTTCCTCTCAAAACACAAGAACATAAAGTACGATGTTATGTTTACACATCACAACCAAACTGATCTTCTCAGGATAGTTTAACACATGAAACTCAAAAATGTCATATCCAGGATAAGTACCCCTAAGGACAGAACTTATTTAGTCATCTTAGTAGATGAAAAAGACATCTGACAAAGTCCAATGTGATTATAAGAAAAGCATTGAAGAAATTATCCTTAGAAGGAAAGAACATAACTCACACAGCAAAGGCTATTTATGACAAACTGATAGATTTTATCATGCTAAATGGGGAAAAGTTGAGAGCATTTTGTCTAAACTACAGGACAGCGTAAAAGTGCCTGCTCCATCCACTCTTATTCAGCATGGTACTGTGAGGATTCAGTAGAGAAATCAGATAGGGTACAGAAATAAAAGGGAAAGTCAGAAGTGAAATCGCCTATGCTTGAAGATGACATGATCCTCTCTTTAGAGGGCGCAAAAGATGGTAGCCGGAAAGTTTCAGAATGTATTAATACTCTCTGCAAAAGAGCAGGGTATTTAGGGTGCTTCTGCGAGAGACTTTCAAAAACTTCAGATTCATTGGTGAAAGACGCAATCAAGAAGACTCTTTCCATGTAATGTATCTTGCCACAAAATATCATATCCTCAGTATCAACTTTGGACATTTGAGTAAATATTTGTCCCTTTGAGATTATTTGTCATTAGTGAACCATGGCCACTTGCTTCCCACTCTAAAAGGTAACTAACCTGCTTTGGCAAACGTGAAGCTGTGCTTCACAGCTTCAGACTGATCCTCATGGCTTCTGTTAAGATTGTGCTTTAGGGCTCTAGTAGGAATAGTTGCCTTTTGTTTCTTTTAATTATTTCATTTTATGGTACAGTTTGTACTCAGTATTTTCCCATTTTTAATGAAGAAATACCTGAGGCTTTCAAAAGTTAAATATTTTATATCCTTATTATCTGTAACAATATGTGACAGAAATTATTGTCAAGTACATTGTAATAAAATTTTACCTATTTTTATCATCTCATCTTTTAATAACTACTTCTAAAACTATAGTTAGGCAGTGTTACCTCTTCAAGTCAGATTTTGTAAAAATGATGAAGTAATTTGTAGTAGTGACTATCTTTTACCGCTAAGAGCATGTAATCATATTCTTCTAAGATGAAATGAACTTTAACTACTAGAAAATTACTTCTAGCTTGATTTTAATAAACCTATTGCATAAAAATGGATAAAATACATTGTATGAAATATTTTGTATCCAGGTAATTTTTTTCAAGACCCTGAAAAGTTAATTACTAATTTCAAAATGGAAAATATATTTATTTAAATTTTATATAACTAATTTGCATTTTAGTGCATTTTAAACTCTCATATTAACATTTGTCATTGGGAAATGGAAGTTATAAGTAGGCAAGTTGTCTACCAATAGACTTAGAAATCTATCACTAAGAGGACTATTATGTTATCTATGTCCAGATTTTCCTCCCCTAAAATACTTAATTAGAGGTCTCAATATATGATTAAATTCTTAGTCTCATATAATGTATTTCATGAGGGTAAAGTCATTGCACTTCATCCTAACTTTGCAGTAACATTTTAAGTTGGATTTCTTATCAATATCATTTTAAAAAGTTAGCATCACCTTCCGAAAATCTTTACATAACTGTCATAACTTTGACCTTGGCAGCAATTCTTTTATTGCAGATAGATCAATTAAATTTTAAAGAATGGTCTTAACATTAGAAACATTGTCCTTGTATAGAAGGAGACTGCTTGTTTATTTTCCAACCTCCCACACCTGAATAATCACACAGAAACTTTACTAACTACAACACTGTTTGACCTATTAACTCAAGATAATATTAGCTAACTCTTACATCTTTTTTTTTAATTTTTTTTTAAATTATAAAAAGTTTCCATTTACGCCCCTCCTCCCAACGCCCTCCCACTCCCCCCCTCCCTCTCCTCCTCCCTCTTTGTCCCCAAGGGCAGTCAGGGTCTCCTGCCCTGTGGGAAGTCCAAGTTCCTCCCCCCTACCTCCAGGTCCAGGAAGGTGAGCATCCAAACAGACTGGATCCCAAAAATCCAGTATATGCAGAAGAAACCAGTCCCAGTGTCATTGTCAATGGCTTCTCAGAAAGACTGCAGGCCAGCCACATTCAGAAAATCCGGCCACATTCAGAGAATCTGGTTGGATCACATGCTCGTTCAGTCACGGTCCATCTGGCCTTGGTAAACTCTCATTAGATCCGACCCCTTGTATCAGTGGGTGATAGTATCCCTCGCAGTCCTTCGTCATTTTCTTCCTCCTTCTGCTCCTCATTTGGATCTTGGGGGGCTCAGTTCGGTGCTCCAACGCGGGCCTCCATCTGTATCGCCATCCAACGCCAGATGAAGGATCTATGGTGATAAGCAAAATATTCATCAGTATGGTCACGGGCCAAGGCCGGTTCAGGCACCCCCTCCTCTGTCCAGAGAACAATCTGGGGATCTCTCCTTGGACCTGGGATCCCATATATAATCAAGTTTCCTGTAAACTCTAAAATGACTCCCTTAGTTGAAATATATTCTTCCCTGATCCCACATTCATCCTTCCTCCCTTCCCCCCATCTCGGTCAACCGAGCTTTCTCCATTCCTCCCCTACTCCCTTCTCTCTAACCCTCTCCCCTTCCAACAACCCTCCCACCCCCCCACCCCCCATGCACCCAAGGTTACCTGGGACTCTTGACTATTTCCTACCTCCTGGCGGATAGCTAAATAATCTACATCAGGTTCGTCTTCTTATTTAGCTTCTCTAGGATCACGAATAATAGGCTCAAAGACCTTAAATTATGGTTAGAATCCACTTATGAGTGAATACATACCGTGTTCCTCTTTTTGGGTCTGGCTTACCTCACTCAGTAAAGCGTTTTCTATGTCCATCCATTTGCATGCAAAATTCAAGATGTCATTGTTTTTTACCGCTGAGTAAAACTCTAATGTGTATATGTTCCACACCTTTTTTAACCATTCTTCTATTGAGGGGCACCTAGGCTGTTTCCAGGTTCTGGCTATTACAAATAGTGCTGCTATGAACATAGTTGAACAAACACTTTTGTAGTATGTTTGGGAATCTCTAGGGTATATTCCCAAGAGAGGAATTGCTGGGTCCTGAGGGAGGTTGACTCCCAGTTTCCTGAGAAAACGCCACACTGATTTCCAAAGTGGCTGCACAAGTTTGCATTCCCTCCAACAATGGATGAGTGTTCCCCTCATTCCACATCCTCTCCAGCATAGGCTATCATTGGTGTTTTTAACTTTAGCTATTCTGACAGGTGTAAGATGGTATCTCAAAGTGGTTTTGATTTGCATTTCCCTGATCGCTAGGGAGGTTGAGCATGACCTTAAGTGTCTTCTGGCCATTCGAAGTTCATCTGTTGTGAATTCTCTGTTCAGATCAGTACCCCATTTTTTAATTGGGTTAATTAGAGTTTTAGTGTCTAGTTTCTTGAGTTCTTTGTATATTCTGGAGATCAGACCTTTGTCTGATGAGGGGTTGGTGAAGATCTTCTCCCAGTCAGAAGGCAGCCTTTTTGTCCTACTGACAGTGTCCTTTGCTTTACAGAAGCTTCCCAGTTTCAGTAGATCCCATTTATTCATTGTTTCTCTTATTGTCTGTGCTGCTGGGGTCCTACTTAGGAAGAGGCCTCCTGTGCCTAAATCTTGTAGACTACTTCCCACTTTCTCTTCTATCAGGTTCAAAGTGGACGGATTAATGTTGATGTCTTTAATCCATTTGTACTTGATTTTTGTGTATGGTGATAGATATGGATCTACTTTCATTTTTTTACAGGTTGACATCCAGTTATGCCAGCACCATTTGTTAAAGATGCTTTCCTTCTTCCATTGTATACCTTTAGCTTCCTTGTCGAAAATTAGGTGTTCATAAGTTTGTGGGTTAATATCTGGGTCTTCTATTCGATTCCATAGGTCGACTTCTCTGTTCTTATGCCAATACCAAGCTGTTTTCAATACTGTAGCTCTATAATAGAGTTTGAAGTCAGGGATGGTAATGCCTCCAGAAGTTCTTTTATTGTATAAGATTGTTTTGGCTATCCTGGGTTTTTTGTTTATCCATATAAACTTGATTAATGTTCTCTCAAGGTCTGTGAAGAAGTTTGATGGGATTTTGATGGGGATTGCATTGAATCTGTAGATTGCTTTCGGTAGAATTGCCATTTTTACTATGTTGATTCTCCCAATCCAAGAGCAGGGGAGGTCTTTCCATTTTCTGGTATCCTCCTCAATTTCTCTTTTCAAAGGCTTAAAGTTCTTGTCAAATAGGTCTTTCACATCCTTGGTTAGAGTGACCCCAAGATATTTTATGGTGTTTGTGGCTATCGTGAAAGGTGATGTTTCTCTGATTTCCCTCTCCGTTTCTTTATCCTTTGTGTATAGGAGTGCCACTGATTTTTTGGAGTTGATCTTGTATCCTGCCACGTTACTAAAGGTGTTTATCAGCTGTAGGAGTTCTTTGGTAGAGTTTTTGGGTTTGCTTATGTACACTATCCTATCGTCAGCAAATAACGAAAGTTTCACTTCATCCTTTCCAATTCGAATCCCCTTGATCCCCTTATGTTGTCTTATTGCTATTGCTAGAACTTCAAGCACTATATTGAAGAGGTATGGAGAGAGTGGACAGCCTTTTCGTGTTCCTGATTTTAGTGGAAAGGCTTTGAGTTTCTCTCCATTCAATTTGATGTTAGCTGTCGGCTTGCTGTATATTGCTTTTATTATATTTAGGTATGATCCTTGTATCCCCAGTCTCTCCAACACCTTTATCATAAATGGGTGTTGAATTTTGTCAAACGCTTTTTGAGCATCCAATGAAATGATCATATGATTTTTTCTTTCCGTTTATTTATATGATGGATTACATTGATAGATTTGCGTATGTTGAACCATCCCTGCATCTCTGGGATGAAGCCTACTTGATCATAATGGATGATTTTTCTAATGTGTTCTTGGATTCGGTTTGCCAGTATTTTATTGAGAATTTTCGCATCGATGTTCATGAGTGAGATTGGCCTGTAATTCTCTTTCTTGATTGTGTCTTTGTGTGGTTTTGGTATTAGGGTGACTGCAGCTTCATAAAAGGAGTTTGGCAGTGACTTTTCTTTTTCTATATTGTGGAATACATTAAGGAGTATAGGTATTAGCTCTTCCTGGAAGTTCTGGTAGAATTCTGCATTGAAACCATCTGGTCCTGGGCTTTTTTTGGTAGGGAGATTTTTGATAACAGCTTCTAGTTCTTCACGACTGACAGGTCTATTTAGATTGTTCACCTGGTCTTGGTTCAACTTTGGTATATGGTACTTATCTAAAAAAAGTCCATTTCTTTTACATTTTAAAAATATGGAACGCTTCACGAATTTGCGTGTCATCCTTGCGCAGGGGCCATGCTAATCTTCTCTGTATCGTTCCAATTTTAGTATATGTGCTGCCGAAGCGAGCACTAACTCTTACATCTTAAATGAACCCGATTCTATTAATCTTTGTAATGCCATTACACTGTGATCTACCAGTAAGGTCCAGGCAGAGGCGTCTTTCTCCTTTGGCAGCTACATGGTGTCTCTACTGACTCTACCTACTATCTTTTTATATCTCTTCCAGCCTGGCTATATTCTGTCCTGCTATAAGCCAAAGCAGTTTCTTTATTAACCAATGGTAATAAAACATATTTATTGTATATAGAGGGGAATCCCGCATCAGTCTTTGGTCTTAAATCGTACAACTATGAAACTTCTTATCCCTTTTTTCTCATAGTAATGAAACAGGTAACTCAAAGCCCAGGCTAAATTCTAAGGAGAGAAGACAGCAATACACTTGTTATTCATGTTAACTTGATTTTGTCATTGTCTTCTGTGTTTCTGCTTGATTTGGAAACTGAGAAAATTTATTTTTGTTAACACTTAACACTTTGAATTGCATACTTAATACTTTTATGAAGGCAAAATCTCACTCGTTTCATTTTTCTTAAAATACACCTGATGCTCCCCATGCAATAGGAGAACAGAAGAGCTGACTCAAAATGCCCTAATATCTTTGGCACAATATGCTACACTGTCCCTGGAGATTTTGTGCAGGTTTGCTGGGAGCCATAAAAAATGTATTCACTTAGTTTTCCCTTTAACTTCCATTTGTAGATTCCACACTAATTAAATGTTTATTTGACATGCAATTTATGATATATTGTTTAGAATAAATATTTGAGCATTAGTAATTAAGCACCCAAAGTATATCAAGATAATATGTGTGTTTTATTTCTTAACTATTCATATTTGAAAATTGTGTGATTGACAATGATGGATTAATACAGGTACGTTTAATAATTTTCCTTTCAACTAACATGGAACAATAAATAAGGACAAAGACACAAA
The DNA here is from genome assembly GCF_982192425.1 of Myodes glareolus. Lineage (NCBI taxonomy): Eukaryota > Metazoa > Chordata > Mammalia > Rodentia > Cricetidae > Myodes > Myodes glareolus. The sequence goes on along the minus strand of NC_142052.1, from coordinate 38,193,562 downwards.
TCCAATAATGGTATACACTCAATGAGGTAAGCATTAATCTATATTAGATTTAACATTCCAAACTCATTGTACACCAGCCACTAGTCATTCTAAATTACATCAGTCTGGATTATGTTCATTGTTAAAGCATTTTGAATCGTACAAGCTCAGTGGAGTATAGTAGCACAGGCTACTAAACCTGCCACTTAGGTAGACAGGTAGACACAGGGTGGGAAATTCAAGGTCGTTAGTTATATTTGAGTCAATACAATGTTCCACAAGTTTTAGAATCACAGCCTTTTTCATTTATTAGCCTAACATTCATATAAGAAGCACAGTGTCATTCTGAGTTTGCCCCTTTTTCATTTATTAGCCTAACATTCATATAAGAAGCACAGTGTCATTCTGAGTTTGCCCAATCAATTTAATTGTGCATTTTATTTTCTCTCTCATTAGAGCGTGGCTTGGGGGGAAGAAGCAAGAAAAAGAAAAGACAAATTATTTTTAGTCTGTTACAGAAACACTTTGGTTATCAGCTGAAACATTGAGAGATAAATTGTCTGAACTTATTATTTCATCTTTGTGTATTCACCACACTGAAGTCCACACAGGTACCAGGTCTCTTTATTGTTGTTTTATTCAAGACCCACCCTTCACGTTGCTTCTGAGAATGTTTATCAAGCAAAAGTTTTCTTAATAATAGCCAAATGGTACCAGTGCATGCCCCAAGCATTAGCATCATACTTTTAATTTAGAGAAAGTCTAATTAGCATTGTGTTCTGAGTGACAAAGCCACAGACATCCACAAGACATTTCCTGATGATAATTCTTTGCTGATTAAGTCTTAATCAGTGTGACATCACATACTAATTTGAAAAAGGAGATTATAAAAAAATGCAGTAGCTTTAAAACTCTAGAAATGTATAACAAGTGAGGAACTGAGAAAATTCAAGAGAAAGCAAAATTAACAGGTGGAGAGGAAGTGGCGCATACAAAACTGAAACAGGGTAACAGTGAAGGGAACATGTATGGAAGAACGCTATTTCTTGGACTTGCTTGTGGATGCTCTGACTGTGGTCCACCAAAGGGATGTGGGGAGCATAATTATGGTTCGCCAAAGAGGTGGTAATGTCAGGGAGATGGCTCATCATAAAGTTGCCAAGAATAAAACCACCTTTAACAGTACATATAAAAAAAAACATTTTAAAGAACCAACTACTGAATTCTCTTCTGATTCCATAGGAGGCCAGCTCATAATCCTACTCAAACTCAGATGGAATTCTGTATCCTAGCACCTATAGAAAAGAGTGGATCCACGAGGGGTTACTGGGAATTCATTTTCAGAGTTGCCATGGAAACCTGTTTGAACGCTCTCACATTCTAATGTTCTAATGTTCACAAATGTTGTACATACAACTAGCTGTTTTACGCGCGCGTGCACACACACACACACACACACACACACACACACACACACACACACACGAGCAGAAAGGAGAGTGCATTGCCTCCAAGAGGAGAAGAGCTTTCATCTTCCTGCAATGTTTCCTGCAGTCACTATTGGTTATGCTTACGCTTAACTCTGCCTGCTTATGAAAAGAAACATTTACAGAGTCCAGTTTCAATACCATGGACCAGAGGAAAGAAGGGTTGAATGGGTTATCTGAAGAGTAATTATTTAATTAAGAGCAAATCCTCAAATTACCTAAAGCACCTGAGGTCCAGGACTAATACAAAGAAAACACGGAGTTGGGTCATGGAAGAGTAAGTTATAAATACCAGTATGACCTCCCTTCCAGGCACAGAAATGTGGTAATGTGGTGTTCTATAATTCTATACAGTTTCTTGCTTCTTGGGATTTACATATGCATGGAAACTTGTATGTGTGTATCGATATGAATTGGTTCTTGTTTTCCTAAGTCACCTGCACTATAAGTATTTTCCAGAGATTAAAACATGTAAGACAAGTGTTGGAAAGCTATTGTCTAAGGAGTTGAGGAGACTGATTTTTATTTATTTATTTATTTTTTGCCCCACACGTCTTGCCAAACTGCACCAAACATTTTTGATGATTTACAGAAATACAAACATATGCCGGAGAAGGTGAAAGGACTCTGAGAAGCCGAAAGAGTAGCCAGCCTGTCAGTTCCAAAACTAGCATCTTCCACAGGCTCGTCAGTCATCTAACGTGGTTCTTACTGCATATTCATGAGGTGTCAGCTGACTCTCCAAGCACGGAAATCTGGAGGTGGAAGTCAGTTACTCCTCTCTGCTTGTTTCCTTTAGACTGTCTGTTTCCCCTTCACCCTTCTAGGGCACTTGGTAGATTTTCAACATCTGCAGAAAAACTGCATCACCTTCCTCTCACATACCAGCTCCCGCCGGCTGCCCCTTGTCTTTCCATGTCTACCACTCATCTCCACGGAATTTCCCTGCTGGTCCGTTTGGCAGTTTTTCTTCCCTTTGTTTTCAGAGCTTTGTGTAGGCGTCTTTAAAGGTGACACCAATAATTGAGGCCCTCGCGGTGATCTCCTTCATTGAGTAGAACTGACATCATCGTGTCTTGTGAATACAATAGGATACGGGATGTGGCCCCCAAAATTAGAAAGATGATCTGCTGATATAAAAGACTATGCTATAAGCTCCAAATGGATCGGAGTGGTCAGAAATAAGAAAGAATTCCACTCGCAGCCTGAATAGACTTGAAAGTGTCCTACATTTGACAGCCACTGATATCCTGAGTGCATGCTGGTGAGATGCTGGTTAGAGGGTTCGGTTAAACCTACTCTGGATCCCCAGAACGATGCAACCATAAAGAGCAATGTTCCAATTTAATGTTTCTGATAATTTGTCACAAGGCTGTGAAAGCAAATAGGCATATACTCGTATAGATACATTTTGCTATGTCTGTTATGATTCTGCTGTCTTACTAAAATAGAGCTAAGTGTTCCCTATATAAAATCGCATTTCTCACTTATGGTATTGTTTTTATTTTGTGACTGAAGTCATAACACAATTCTTTACTATTATCAATACAGTTTGAACCATTATCTACCCCATAAAAGAAAATAATAGAAAATGACCCTCTTACAAAAAACACTGTGCAACTGAGAATATCTATTTGTTAATTTTGCAGAGTTAGGGTAAATACAAACTGATGCTTTCTACACGATAGGCATAACCTTATATGAATAATGACACATTATCTATAATGAATCTAAAAGAAAATTATATACAAGGCAATGTTGGTCTTTTGGAAATCTCTTGCTTTTATGACTAAAACACCTTTAATATAATCTATTTGCTAATTTCATAACAATAAAAGTGCCTAATATATTGCTCATGGCTGATTTAATAATACTGTAATTCTGTGACTTATTGGTAAATGATTAGCAAGGAACAATACGAATATATTATCTCCCATCACATTTGAGTTATCATAATATTCCTAAAAAATTTATGCTTAAAATCTATTTTTAATTTTTTTTGACAAATAATAATTACATAAATATATTTGTGGCACCATATCTTAAGGTAATAATGGCACATAAAATCAGTTGAAAACTTGATAAACACTAATGTAAGTGAATTATCTCTGATTTTTCCAAAATAATTTTTAAGAATTTAAAAGTTCTCTCGCATCCACTTTAACATGTTAGTTCATATTGACAGTGTTTTTGTCTTGTTCATACAGCCATCCTAAGGAGGGACTGTGTCTCCGCTGAATTCCTTGTGCTCTAGCTTTTAGAATCCTTAGCTTCATTTTTTTGCATGAGTCATGGAAGCAGGAGCTGTGGTGGAGAAGTATCACTTATGTATAGGCCCTCTATTATTGTTGATCTTTACATTTTATCCAGTTACAGTTTTCTGTAAAAGTCTTTGGTACTCTGATGAGGGGTTGTAGCTGTGGGTGTAGGGATAAGATAGAGAATGTAGTGAAGAATTATACTGGACTAGCAGAGTGGCCGCAGAGGACTCTTTTCTAATGTCCATGAGTTCCTAGCTCTGGTAAGCTGCTGGGGTTTACAGGATTTCCTTCCTGCTGGTTAGACCTTAAGGCAGCTCTCAGTTGCCACCAATACATAGGTGGTAATTCAAATGCCTTTATACATATCGTCCAAGCTGGTAGGTTGCACCCCCTTCATGATTGCTCAGTGGGGAATGGTAATCCCTAAAACCATATGTATATGAACAACAAAAATGGACTCATCAGATTATACTATATATAAGTATATGTAATTTTAAAATTTTTATATATATACACCCACATATATATGTATAAAAGAATAAAATAACACAGTAAAGTAATATAAAAATTCAATTACATGTAAGAAAATAAAATAAAATGTAAAAAATGAAAGAAATGTCTTGATTTTTCTTAGATAACTTACAGTATTAAAGAATAAGAGACATTTAAATTAGCTTTCACTACACTGTCTAATGATTCTCTGATATCTTTGAAATGTTTCTTAATGAACATTCCTACACACTCACTCTTCAGTGTTGTTCTGACATGCAACAGAAATAGAGGCAGAATTTGATTGAAGCATCGTTCTATCGGTGGTACGTCACATTAATTATTACTGCACTGCCAACACTAATGGTTTGCCTCTATAAAAGTGGGGTTCATTTACACTCCATCCTTTATTAACTGATATCACAGTGTCGTTCCCCAAATTTGCATTTTTTTGAAAAAGAAAGAAGGCATTCTGAGAAGTGACCTCATTGCTATGGAACTGGGGGTTCATACAAACGCAAAGTAAATTCATGGCTTCGCTCCATCCTTCTCTAAATTGACTAATATTTCTATAAACACTGTGGCTTGCATCCTTCTTTCTGAGTTGGGAGGTCACATGGACATTCCTTATGATGAAGGAGAAAAACAATGTAACTTGGGTTTTTCTGGGAAAACAGAATTTTCCTTGTCCAGTCATAGGAATAGGAACTAAGTCTCACGCTTCCACTGACTTTGAACCTCAGGAAACAAATGTTGTAATAAGAGGAGCATATCAGAGAATGTGCCAATGAGTGCACATCACAAGAAGTGCTGTGCACACATCTGAGTATAGCCTGGTGTCCCTTTGGACACCAGGAGAAGAGAATCTGCTCAGCGGAAGCTTCTTTCTGCATGAGAATAGCCATAGTTTGGTCCATTTTTATTTCAACAATCCTTCACTCTCTGTTTGCACTTCACTTCACTTAGACTCTATTAAGTATGTTGTAAACACAGGGTTACATTAGAGTGAAAGTTAGCATTCAAGAAATATTGTTTCTCAGCATTCAACTCTGAAGACGTCCTCAGTCATAGCAAAGAAGTTTTTGTCATTTGCTGTGTCCCAGGTGGTGTTTAGTTCATTCTTAACTTTATTTCTGCATTTCATTTCTGTTCTGAATTACAGTTGCTCCTCTTCAGTGGAGAGAGGGAGCATTATATAATGTTTTCCAGAAAGAACTTGTCCAGTTTGAACCATAGAACATAACATGCAATATGGATGACCTGGAACAGTGTCAATAATATTACTTCCTGGTGTTGTCATCTGCTAATTCGCATCTACACCATGGAGCTAAGCAATTTATTTAAGATCACTGTTGTACAAAAAAAGTTGGCTTTGATACTGTACGTTTCTTATCCTGGCATCTACTCTGACTTATGCTTAAAATTTCAGTTATGCAAGGAAGTTTCCCTTAATTTCATTGGATACATAAAATGTTTGCAATATTTTATTGTTCACATATTTAGTGTGAATTGATTTTTCAATATTTTGTATATAATATATATTTTTAAAACATATTTCTTTATGATAACTCACTATGCAGAACAGGTTGGTACAAACACACAGAGATCCTCCTATTTCTGTTTCCCATGTTATAGGATTAAAAGCATGTGTAACATGTCACCAGCAATGGCCTTTATGATCACTAATTTTTAACAAAAGTATTTTTTTGACAAAATCCAACATCCCTTTATGATAAAAGTGTTGAAGAGATTGGGGACACAAGGATCATACCTAAATATAATAAAAGCTATTTACATCAAGCCGACAGCTAACATCAAACTGAACGGAGAGAAACTCAAAGCCATTCCATTGAAATCAGGAACAAGACAAGGCTGTCCACTCTCCCCATACCTCTTCAATATAGTGCTTGAAGTTCTAGCAATAGCAATAACACAACATAAGGGGATCAAGGGGATTCGAATTGGAGAGGAAGAAGTTAAACTCTCGTTATTTGCAGATGATATAATAGTATATATGAGCAACCCCAAAAACTCTACCAAAGAACTCCTACAGCTGATAAACACCTTTAGTAATGTGGCAGGATACAAGATCAACTCCAAAAAAATCAGTTGCCCTCCTATACACAAAGGATAAAGAAGCAGGGAGGGAAATCAGAGAAACTTCACCTTTCACGATAGCCACAAATAGCATAAAATATCTTGGGATAACTCTGACCAAGGAAGTGAAAGACCTATTTGACAAGAACTTTAAGTCTTTGAAGAAAGAAATTGAGGAGGATACCAGAAAATGGAAAGATCTCCCTTGATCTTGGATTGGGAGAATCAACATAGTAAAAATGGCAATTCTACCAAAAGCAATCTATAGATTCAATGCAATCCCCATCAAAATCCCATCAAACTTCTTCACAGACCTTGAGAGAATAATAATTAATTTTATATGGAAAAACAAAAAACCCAGGATAGCCAAAACAATCTTATATAATAAAGGAACTTCTGGAGGTATAACCATCCCTGACTTCAAACTCTATTACACAGCTACAGTATTGAAAACAGCTTGGTACTGCCATAAGAAGAGAGAAGTCGACCTATGGAATCGAATAGAAGACCCAGATATTAACATACAAACCTATGAACACTTGATTTTCGATAAGGGGGCTAAAGGTACGCAATGGAAGAAGGAAAGCATCTTTAACAAATGGTGCTGACAGAACTGGATGTCAACCTGTAGAAGAATGAAAGTAGATCCATATCTATCACCATGCACAAAAATCAAGTCCAAATGGATTAAAGACCTCAAAATTAATCTGTCCACTTTGAACCAGATAGAAGAGAAAGTGGGAAGTAGTCTACAAGACAAAGGCACAGGAGACCACTTCCTAGGTAGGACCCCAGTAGCACAGACAATAAGAGAATCAATGAATAAATGGGACCTCCTGAAACTGAGAAGCTTCTGTAAAGCAAAGGACACCGTCAGTAAGACAAAAAGGCTACCTTCTGACTGGGAGATCTTCACCAACCCCTCATCAGATAAAGGCCTGATCTCCAAAATATACAAAGTACTCAAGAAACTAGACACTAAAACTCTAATTAACCCGATTAAAAAATGGGGTGCTGATATGAACAGAGAATTCTCAACAGAAGAACTTCGAATGGCCAAAAGACATTTAAGGTCATGCTCAACATCCTTAGCGATCGGGGAAATGCAAATCAAAACAACTATGAGATACCATTTTACACCGGTCAGATTAGCTAAAGTCAAAAACACCAATGATAGCCTATGCTGGCGATGGATGGAGATAGAGACAGAGACCCACATTGGAACACTGGACTTAATTCCCTAGGTCCAAACGAGAAGCAGAAGGAAAGAGAATGTGAGCTAAGAAGGCAAGACCAGAGTAAATCTTCATCCGATGATGGATGGCGATGCAGATGGAGACCCACATTGGAGCATCGAACTGAGCCCCCCAAGGTCCAAATGAGGAGCAGAAGGAGGAAGAACATGAAAAAGGAAATCAGGACCGCGAAGGGTGCGATCACCCACTGATACAAGGGGATGGATCTAAGGAGAGTTCACCAAGGCCAGTTGGACTGGGACTGAACGAGCACGTGATCCAACCAGATTCTTTGAATGTGGCCGGATTCTCTGAATGTGGCTGGCACGGGGTCTTTCTGAAAAGCCATTGACAATGACACTGGGACTTGTTTCCTCTGCATATACTGGAATTTTGAGATTCAGTCTGTTTGGATGCTCACCTTCCTGGACCTGGAGGGAGGGGGGAGGAACTTGAACTTCCCACAGGGCAGGAAACCCTGACTGCTTTTAGGGATGGAGAGGGAGGAGGAGAGAGAGTGGGGGGAGTGGGAGGGTGTTGGGAGGAGGGGCGGAAATGGAATCTTTTATAAATAAATAAACTTTGAGGAAAAAAAATCTTCTGATTTGGGGTGGGGTGCGGAGAACAGGAGAATGGAAGGAAGTGGGAACTTGGTCTGGCTCCGCCCTCTGCAAGACACTCACATTCTGTCATCTAGGCCTGACTGGCTTCACTCCAGAGCCGCTGCTCTTCTTGGTGGTCAACCTGTGATCCTGGTGTATTCAACATGCCGATGTCCTCTTCTGCAAATGGGTTACAATTTCACAAATGGCCACTCATAGACTTTCCTTCATGGCGCCAAGCCTCACCTTCTCTGTATGACACTTCAATCCTAGGCCTTCAATTGACACCAGGCAAGGGCGCTTCCTGGTCTCTCACAGTGCCAGGCCTCAGCTGCTTTCTATGATCCCTTCACATCCTCCAAACCAGTACTACCTGAGGGACTCTTATACTACCAAGGACAACTGTTATCTCGGGGCACACAGCTTCTGCGTGCTTTCAGGAAACACTTCCTAGAAGATTTCACCTCACTGATGATGGTCTCCTTTCAATCCCCACTAATTTCTCAGTCCCAGGCTTCCAGTATCTCTGGAAAACACAGATTTTACTTTGGAAGTTCTAGTATTTTGTTAATAAAAGGAGCATTTTCCTCAACATTCGTATTTTCCAAGTTTCCACAGAATAGCTCATCAATCATTGAACACTCAATGGTTTTTCTCCTTTCACAATCCTCCCCAAACGACGACATGGTCAGGTCTGTCACAGCAACACCCCACAATCCTGGTACCAGCTTGTTATAGCTAGGGTTACTATTGATATAATGAGACACATACCAAAAGAAAGCTGGGGAGGAAAGAGTTTATTTGGCTTACACTTCAATATCATGGTCCATCATTGAAGGAAGTCAGAAAAGGAACTAACAGAGCCTGGAGACAGGAGCTGATTGATATCAAGGCTACAGAGGTATATGGCTGACCGAATTTCTCCTATTGACATGCTCAGTTTACTCACTTATAGAATCCAGTTCCATCAGCCCAGGGATGGCACCACCCAAAATTGGCTAGGTGCTCCCATATCAATCACTAATTAATAACATGACTTGTAGGCCTGCTTAAAAGCTGATATTAAGGAGCAATAAATTTTTTATATTAAAGTTATCTCCATTCAGATGAATTTAGCTATGCCAAGTTGACATAAAATTATCCAGCACAATATATATGAATATTTTATTATATAATTAACAATTTTATTTGAATAAAGGGCATTGAAGTAAATTAATTTTAAGAAAGGATCTTCAGTAATTAATGAATTTATAGATAAAAATTATTGATAATATAGTTCTACTCAAATCCTGGATTCAAATGTCACATCATCAAATTCTCTACACAAATACAAACATTTTCTAATTTAAGTTGTTGGCCTACTACTATGGGAAATTATAAAAATATAGTGATATTTTGCAAGCTAATTGGTAATTACCAATATTTTTCACTTTTACTAAAGTTGGGTAAATAAATGATTAGTGCTTCATACTTTAAGATCTAAGCCGACTCCTATTTGTCATTAGGCCAATAAGTCAATAAACAGCAACTTTGTAAATTAGTGTTTAGATAAAGTCTAAATGTGTCTATACATTTTTATGAGGTGCTGTTAATATCAATCTCTCAGTGCAGCTGTACAATGTAGTCCCAATTAAATTATAAATCCTGACCTGTGCACTGGTTCTTTTTAAAGTTGCTTTAGAAAGTTTGCAAATTATATCAAATTGATATAATGTTAAATTAACTTCTTTTAACAATCCTAATATCTTCACATATGTACAGAAACCTACTGTAATCTTGAAATCTAGAAAATTCTTAGCAAGTTTAATTCCCTCATATGACAACTGATTTTTTTAAAATTACCCTCCCATGCACATTCTAGTATGTATGCCCCAGCATGGTCAAACGACATCACAGTTACTTCCAGCTGTATAATATGGCCTATTGTCCTTTTGTGGTACCATTTAACTATCTTGAAAATCCTGAACCACTCTTTGAGGATACTTCTGGCCGAATATGTTTCACTGTGACAGGTTGATCAAACATAATCAACTAATCTTGTTTCAATTGATCTTTCGGCTGAACATCTGCCAAAATGATACTTTTAGACTCATGGTATTTGTTGTGGTAAACAAATGATATATTGCCATGTCCTAAATCTAGTTTGTGTAGTTCATATTCATGATTATTTAAAAATTTTTGACTTATGTCATTAATCACTTTAATTAATTTCTGTTATTATTGCATATGGTAGCTTGTAAATTTTCTCATTTCAACCTGAAATGACTTACAGAGTTCATACCAAGTGATCAAAAAGTAAAATAATATAGGGTAATAAAAACCACAAGTGCACACTTGCACACTCACATACATGCACACACTCACACATATATATGCTTCTACACACATGTACACACACAGGCACACTAAAACACATATGCACCTACAGACTTATATTTCATGATTACTCTTTCTAACTAATATTTTGGTTTTGATCAATTTTATTTTCATAAGAATATAAAAGCAACCAAACTGGAAAGAAACATTTAAATTCAGAAACCTGTGGTTATAGGTAGTAAAAATAAAACTAACTTATGATTGAAATACAATATACTATTCACTTCTAAATACATTTGATAGCAATTAAGGACAGGATGTAATTAGAATAAAATATGCAGATTCATGAACAAAAAATCCAACATGAATATTCAATAAGGATGCACTGATTGTTATAGTGAGATTTTAAAATGGAAGTGATAGCTCATTGATGTTGTAATATTATTAATAAGTATAAAATGATGCTTTTAATTGGTAGTAATAATACTATAAAATGTATATCTCAATTAAGTCTGAATAGTCCATAAAATTTCTTTCAAAACTGAAAATACATTGGAAATCTCATTTAAATGTGAATTCAAGGAATATACAGTTACCATATATGGGTCTTTGATTATCCTTCATGTTTTAGATTAACCTTATTTACAATTGCTTCACAACAGGTCTGTCTGATTTTTGTTTTATTTGCCTTTACCACACATTGCTGCTTGTATAACTAAATGTAACACATCAATCACATGATAACATAAATAAAAAAATTAACAAATAATTAACAACTACAATAAATTGACTGTTTATAGGAAAGCAAATTCAAATGTTAAATGGCTGCAGGAAACTTACTTCCTGAAGCTCTGAGTTAAAACAACCAAATAAGCAAAGATGCTTCCATCATCCTAGGCCACTAATGAAGGAACAGTGCCTTGAGTGTTTTGTAATATTAGTGTTTCATGGATGTTTTACGAGTTCCTGCAGCAAGCAGGGAGGTATAGTGAGGAACCCACTGGGAAGCCACCTACTGGGACCTCTGGAAGACATAGGGGATCTTTATAAAAGCCGTATGCTGTGGTTCTCTGGAACTTACTCCCTTAAAAAGTTCTCCAGGAACGAGGTCTGAGTCAAGACATCTGGTCCTCCTACAACCATGGGCTCCCTGTATCTCCGAAAGTAAGTAAATGGGAGCATATCCAGCCCCTACAGAAGCCAGCGGTAACAGGCAGTAAAGCAAAGTTGGCGATGAAACTGCTAGTTGCACACAAGTGACCCAGGTGTGGGATAGACACACTAAACAGCTAACACATAGAATCTGAGAAGCAAGCATGGTCAACAGTCTGGCTGGCCTGTCTTCATAGATTCTCCGGAGGAATGGATGCTAGGCATTACTGCTGTCTCATGTATCTCAGCTTCTATCGAAGTTGAGTGAGGATCTTAAACTCAGTTGCAAGAAAGGAGGATGCTAAGAAGAAGCTTCATCAGCCAGTGACTGACAGGTGGCATGACGTCAAGGCTAATTATTACCAAAATTGATAGACAGTGGTGGGCTTTGAATATCACTTACTGGGTGAATAGTAGATGAACTGTGCATTATCATCTCCCTGGCTGGACTAGGAGGACATGCATTGAACTCATGAGCAGTTCATTGACTGCCCATGACATCAACCCAAACCAACCATTCTTAATAAAGATCGTCTCAGCCTTCATCGAGTTTCTGCCACAGTTAAAAAAAAAAATCCATTGACAAATAGCTAAGCTGGCCTCTTTCAGGTCTGAAAACTCATGAAACTCTCAGGAGTACCGTTCATTTAGTTTCTCACAATTCGTCGATTTCGTACTTTTCCTTAATTCTTAACAAAGCTCACTCTATTTTGCGTATTTCCATCTAAGTCTGTATCTTTAATTTCCACTGGTGTGAGAAAAAGAACTTGGAGGTACTGTTTGGTATTTGAGCTTGATTGCCCTCCCAGCACCTTGGTTCACACTGTCAGTACATGCTGAAAGGGGCCTGCTGTGCATAAACCCTGCCTCTCCGTTTCACTGAGCTCCATGGAGGCCATTGCTATAGAAGAACCTCTGAGCTTGACCAAGCCCACACTGTAGCCTTGTGCCCACACAGTCCTTTTGGGAACTGAAGAGATGACAAAGAGAAGAAATAGCATCCTGTCATCTGTGAGTCAAGTCCAGAATGTTACAGGAAGCAGCTGTTAAAACATAAATTCACGCATCTTGATGTGAAGTTTGTTGCTGGAAGATTATTGACTTACTTTCCAGAGAAGTAAAAGAACTTTGGTAAATACAAAAAATATTTCCCTTTAAGAACTAAAACTACTAGAAATTTAATAGATGAGGCCAGGTCCATATAAGGTAATCTTCCATGAGACTAATGTAAAATTGAGTGAATAGAGATGCTAGATTCATGCAAATAATATGTTCCTGCCTGTCTATAAGAATCTAATCACTGTGAGACAAAATAACAGATTTTCAAATCCAATCTTTAGTCAAGGTGTGTGTGTGTGTGTGTGTGTGTTTCTGAAAGAGAGAGAGAGAGAGAGAGAAAGAGAGAGAGAAAGAGAGAGAGAGAGGGTTTGAATGCTGTAGTACTGAAGCCTGAACAAGAAAAACAAGTATAGGAACTGAATTTGTGTTAACATGTTAACATGCTATTTGTTACAGTGTAGGAGTGAAGAAGCTGGGTTCTATAAAAGTTGATGGTAATGAGATGGTAGGAGGAGTGGGGGAGGGGAAACTTCAGTAGAGATGCATCGAAAACACACACACACACAAAATAAAAAAAAATTCAATTTGTAATGAGGTACAAAAAGAGAGCCGATTTTTTACATGCTAAAAATGCTAACTGTACAACTGTAGATGACAATAGTCACCCAGGTGTAATAAAATATCATTAGGGGAAAATGAATAATGATTTAGCTAAAAAATTGTCTTTTAGATAATCTGTTGGTCCATTGAGTTTGGAAAATAACATTGTTTAGTACAGGCTGTTATGTAAGGGCCTGGTTCTAGTTATGCAGTTATCTGGTAGATGCAGCAATTTAGAGAGGCACAATTTTGAACGTTGTGTAAAAATCTAACGAAAACCACGTGGAACTGATGAGGTTGGAATTGCACGAGGGAGTTAGGAACACCATGGTCAGTGAGAATTCCAAGCAGGCTACGTTCTGGGTAAAGAACTTAAAGATGAACACAAGTGAGTTCATTGTTGTTTTCAATAATCTTCAAGAAATGAAGGCCAAGATGCAGGAGTCAGTTGTAAGCCAGCCTTCTGTCACTGTAGGAAGACCTTCAGGACAATGTCATGGAGTGCATTTCCAGACTGATTACAACTAATTGGACGTTGTTTGGATTTAATGTTTGAACTCTAAGAAAGTATACTTTTGTGAACGGAAAATTAGGTATTTGTCTTACTAAAACCTCAATTAACCAACATATAAGAGCACTAATTTGAGTCATTTGCCTAGTAATATTATATAAAGTAAAATTATCTCTGTGCAATAAAGAATCTGGTACATTTAATACAAGAAGTGGTTCAAAGTCTATGGGTAAAAGGTTAATCAGTGAGTAACCAATATTAAATGCCATCTTTCGGGGAGGATTTCACAATGCATATGTGTTATGAACATTTATAGTAGTCTCTTGAGTCATACTGAATAATAAGGTTGATGGTAGTAGAATGTTACCACACTGTATCTGAAATAAAATATCTAAACATATTAACTATCAGTTCAATGAGATCTCACACATAATGTAGAATAAGTTGAATCACAAAACTCAAGTTATATTATTTACAATATTAAAGTATTTTACTTATTGCTTTGTTCATTTTATCAGACTGTGAAGTTATTGATCATTTAGCTATCATTCTTATAAAATTCTGTTGATCAATCATCCCTCCCTATCTATCTGTTTGTCTATCTATCATCCATCCATCTATCTATCTACTTATCTATCTATCTATCTATCTATCATCTATTATCTATCAAATATATCATTACCTAGTTGTCTATGTAAGATGTATTCCTCTGTAATGGTCAATGAAACAATGCTTAAATAATAAGTTTGCTGCATTTTTTCTGCCTATCAAATCTTACAAGTTAGACATTTATCTTGACTCAGGGGAGCACTGCAAGGATGTAGTTGGTGGTTTATATTTCATAGAATATATCTTTTCCTTTGGTTTAAAGGGTATACTAAAGTTATGTTACCAGTTTGTACTTAAATTACAAAATAATGTTATTTAACTGCAAGGAATCATGAAAAAAAATTCCTTGTCAACGAGTAAAACCAGTCTCTAACATCCAAATGGCTATTTTTGCCTTGATCTGAAATATTTCAATTTTAATGAAGCTTCACATTAAACACTATAGTAATGATCAACTTGACCTTTTCAGAAGTAAATGTTTATTAATTTCTGACAAGAATTAATATTTAGAGATTTAAAAGTCAAGATGAAGAAATAAGAGATTTAACAGCTGCAAAATAGTCATATTGTATTTTGTGTAATTCTGGTAGACTATTTGTTATGCCCCAATTTATATCTTTAAAATTAAAAGAGAGTTTAAACGTAAGTCACTATTCTCTACTAAGAAAATTAAAAGTCCCTTATCTTTAGTCACATTCATGATTGAGGCAAAGGGCGCTCATTTACTCAGACTCTTTGGATCTTCTGGGCTGAGTTCCTATCTTCTGAATTTTTTCTGGGATATACTTGGGCATATCATTGTTATTCCTGCATAAGTTTTATTGCCTAGACTATATAGACTTGATAATGTCCCTCAAATATTTTATCCTGTGTTAGAAGTTCCATCAAGTGTGTTCAGTGTTCATCTCCATGGCTTCTGGAGAAATTCAGCTTTGGTTTCCAATGTGTCTCAAAGCTGTCATCGTCTGCGAGTATGAGAAAATATTGTTTATAATTAAGATGTCGGCAGATGGTCCTGAAGCTGACAGTTTCAGTCATATCCTAATTATCTTAAAAGTATCTTACAATGAAATACAGTCTTCAGCAATCTGATATGCAAAGGGGGTGCATTCCATCCTCACTGGAGACAGTCTCCCCTGCTCCTTTGATCCAGACGTCACAGAACAGTTTTCATCATTCCTCCATTTCCTGAGTTAGCACATCGACAGAAATTTAGTGTAGGTGAGACTGGCTCTATTCCCTATTTCTCTCCTTACTCATTTGTTTTGGTTTGATAGTCCAATATCTCCTAAGGAATCAAAGAGAACACTTGTCACTCATTTTCAATATGTGTTCTGATTTACTCTAAAGGTTCAGAGGGGTCGCTGCTATGGTGTTTCCTGGTGACTGGCGATCATCATGTTGAATCACTAAAGATAGTTCTCTGTGCTGTTGCTGTTGGTTGCATATATTGAAAGAAACAGATATATCCACACAGGCAGTAAATATTATGAGTGGTCCTGCCCAACAGTGTAGTATTTTGCTTTTGGAGCATGCCCATGTTTTTGGAGGACAATAATTGTTTTGTGTTTGAAGTATGTAATGTCGTGGCTCAGATGTTCTACTGGTCAACTTGCCAGCGTGTCATAAAAGACTCAAAAATTTTCCTTAGAGTAGCAGGTGGTGGTGTCTGACTGGATTATTCTCATTTCAGTCATGTTGGAAACAAACATGTAGAGCAGATTATTAAAACAACTGAAACATATTTTATACCCAATTAATTGGATATTATGTCAGGGTTTTAGCAGGCTGATCCATATGTTAGAAGCTATCCGTAATACAGTTATGTTAATCCACAATCAAAATACACACGAAGTCTTCTCAGTAGGAATGGTTTTTTTTGAGTTACTTTTTCACGTTGATTAGTTTGATTAAGCTTATTAATCAGAGTTCTGTAGGGGTCAACTTAACTTCTGCCACTTTTTGTTACTACTTTAATCTACATATTCATACTCTCCCACATTGCATTTGAATTCATTACAGATTTAGCTTTATTACCCTTTTCCTTTTGTTCTGTTTTATTCCACAACTTTGTTGGCATGGGAGATCGCTCTTAATTATAATGTTGTTTACAAAGTAAATATTTTGAACAATATATGTTCAACTGATATTAAGCTGGAAGATAAGGACTTTTTCTGCCCTGTGAGTCACAGATAAATGAAAATTTTAAAATGTTCTGCCCAATATTCTCACAAAGTTTCTAATCACTTGCAGATTTTGATATGTGACAATTTTTAGAATCTTGTACGTTGAATTACATCTAAAAATCATGCTCCTGTAGGTAAATATATTTTTGAAAACTACCTTATGTTGGGATAATTAAATGTAAATAGAACATTTTTGAGACAGTAAAGGGTTCTTCAACCTCCTTCACTTTATGCTTTTTAGTACTAGCAATCAGACATCATCACGGGGTAGCTATCAACAAGAAGTGCATATTGGGGCAACAGTGCTAACCTAAGCATATATTCTCTCAGATTGCACTTTGACTTTCTAATCTGTGGCACCTTTTCTGATCTTCCTTATGACCGTGGAGTTTTTACAATTACAGTTCAGATATTTCTTTACATTTGTTTTTCCTGGAGTCTTATCATCACTAGATATTGACATGTTTTCCTTAAAAGGAAGAGTACCAAATCCACAATGTCTCTGGTCATTTCCTTGTATCTTTGTGCTGTGATATCAACATGCTATCACTGATGAGGAGATATGAACACTGTTAATTTTGTCTGTCAATTTTTTTGAACTGCAAACTCAATAAATGGTCTTTTTAAAAGAAAGATGCTTGGTTTTGAAATTTAGTTCCTTTGTTCAAATGAGTAAGGTTAAACTCTGAATGGATTCTTCTCTTCCTTCCTTTCTTCCTTCTAGCTTTTGAATTTGACTAAAATTTAAAGAAATGGTTTCTAAGGTAAAGTATAATTTAACCATTTCTTCTGTTTCTTTCTTCTCTCCTATAACTTCTATGCCTTGCCTACTTCCATTTAATTGTATTGAATGACCTGTGTGTGTGTGTGCGTGTGTGTGTGTGTGTGTGTGTGTGTGTGTGTGTGTGTGTATGTGTGTGAATTTATGAGTTAGCAACTATTGGTTGAACAGTTTTGCATTTGTATTTCAGGGATAATTGATATTTGATTGTAGTTTCTTCCTTCTTTTTTTTTTTTGCTTGCTGCCTTCCTTTCTTTTTTTCATTCCTTTTGGTTATGACAGCAACCGTTTTTATTTTTAGTGTAATACTGCCTTTGTACAAGTATTGAAGTTTCCTTATATTTCTCATTTCTCTCTTTTCATATTTTTATCTTTTTATCTCTTCATATTTTTTCTTTTTCTTTTTTTACTATATAAGAACTATACCGACTCGTTTAAAGTGTGGTAGATTTCAGGTGCCTGAGACTATTTCAGTCCTGGGGCTGTTTTTCACTATATAAGTTGCTTCATTTTTTGTAAAGGTGTCTATTAGTCTATTTAAGTTGTTAATCTCTTCTGGGTTTAGTTTTGGTGGTTTGGATGAATCTAGAATTTATGAAACCCTCAAATTCATCAACTTTTTTATATTTTCCAACTAAAATGATTACAGGTTTTTAAGGTATCCCTGTATGAAGTTTTAAACTTTTCGGTGTCTGTTGTAATGTTTCTTGAACATTTCTGATTCTGTTAACTCAGGTATCTGTTTGTTTGGTTTACTTGTGTAAATGATCTGTTGATCTTATTTATCTTCTCAGTAAACCAGAGTTTAGATTCTTGATTCTTTGTATTATTATTTCTTTGTTTCTATTTTTTGATTTCCATTTAATGATTTTTATTATTTCTTGCTGTCAGTTGGATCAAATTTGATTTTTTTTCTTGTTCTTTCAAAATTTTGAGTAGTAGAATTAATTTGCTGAGTTACGTCATTAACTATGCTTTCTGACTTTTTAATGTATAAACTTTATATTTCCCTCATACATAGGACTACTTTTAATGTGTCTCAGATTTTTCGTTGTATTGTGTTTTCATTTTCATTCTGTTTCAGGACTCTTTCCACCTCTCTCAGTTTCTTCTTTGATCCTGTCATTATTTGTAATAGATGTGTAAATTCCATGAAGCTGTGTACTGTACAGAGGTTTGTTTGCTATCGTAAGTTTTATTGCCTTACATTAAGATAATGCAAACTGAGTTATTTTATGTTCTAAAATTATTAAAAGTTGTTGTGTGTCACAGGACATGATTTATTTTAGAGATGATTTCACAAGAACTGGCTACAATGTATGTTTTTTTTCTGTTTGTGTGGAATATTCTGTGCATATCTCTTAATGATTTTTAATTTATATAAATCCACTAATTTCATTTAATTTAAAAATCAAAGTAAGCAGAAATATATAATTATCTCAAACTTTAACCTGTCACAATAGGTGTATTCTTTTTAATGTAATTTTGGAGATTATAATACATTTACTCCATTTCTCTCACTCATTTTCAAGCCCTCTTATAAACACTCCTTTGGTCTCTTTCAGTCTGTGTAATATATGTATGCTTTCAGAAATGATCATTTGTATTCAGTATTGGATAATAAATTGATGAGCTCTTTGATGGAGAAAACTATTTTTTCTTACTTTCAGCATTTCTTACTTACCTTCAGTTCTTTGTGTATTATAAGTTCATTTTCAAAAGTTATTAACTGTTCATTCCAATTTACATATATATATTACTAACTTATAATTACATGTATAAAAAGCATACATATACTAGCTCTGATTTTTAAAATATTAAACGTTGCTCCTTTTAGCTACAATTGGTTTGACATTCTTTTCTTGTAGAATTTACTTGCTTATTCAATTTTACTTTTAGATTTGCTACCCTGTGCATTTATGAAAGCAGAACACCATGTTTACATATAGCTTTTATTTTATAGACTTAATAATATGTAAAACATATTTGTAATATAGCTAGATTCATTTGTTACAGTCTGTATTCCACCTACTGTTACCTCCTCTTCTACTTGATATTCCCAGGATTTTCTCTCTCTCTCTCTCTCTCTCTCTCCTTCTTTCTTTCCTTGTTGAAAATGAATTCTTCTCTTATACAATACATTCCAATCATAGTTTTACTCTCTTAACTCTTCCCTGCTGTAGGATAATGTTCTTGTACTCTGTCAACATTTGTCACTTATATTAGTTTCATAAAATGTGGATTGACAAGTAGCCAGGCAGGAAAGATTGGCAGAGTGAGCAGACTAGGAGAATTCTGGGAAGAGGAAAAGCTCAGTCTGAAGTCACCACCCAAATGCAGAGGACGCGAGATGAAAATGCTACACTGAGAAAAGGTACCAAGCCATGTGGCTAATCATAGACAAGAATTATGACTTAAATTAAGTTGTAAGAGCTAGATAATAATAAGCCTGAGCTAATAGACCAAATTGTTTATTATTGATATAAGTCTCTGTGCGTTTCTTGGAAGTGAACAGCTATGGGACCAGGCGGGACAGAAACCTCCATCTACATCTCCTAGACTACCCTTACCTCAACTCTACCCCAGATCCACACTCCTTGCATCTCCTCTTCAGAAAAGTAGAGATCTCCAAAAGTTTATAGCCAAATAGGAGAAAACAGCATACAATAGGGCAAAAGCAAAAACCCTCATATTGAGGCTAGACAAGGCAACTGAATAAGAGGAAAAGAATCCCAAGAACAGGTAAAAGAGTCAGATACACTCTCTCCTACTGCTACAAGTCCCTCAAAACACCAACCTAATAGCAACAACATATACACAGAGAACCTGGTATAGACCCATGTGGGTGCAGTGTTAGCCTTCAGTCGCTTTGTACTCATGAGAGACCTGCTTTGTTAATGTGGTAGATCATGTCCTACTGATGTCCTCCATCCCCTTATGACTCCTGCTGTCTTTCTTTCTCCTCCTCCATAGTCTTCCTCAAGCTTCAAGAGGAAGACCTCTTTGAGACCTCCAATTTATAGTCTGTACGCTCAATGTTTGACTGTGGGTCTCTACTGATGCTCCTATCTTCTACTGTTGGATGAAGTCTTTTTAAAGACAACTGGACAAGGCACTAATCTATGTGTAGAGCAGAATATTATTAGGAATCATTTTATTGATTTATTTTCCCTTTGATCAGTCATGGCAGTTATATCTCAGATCTCTTGGTTAACCTTTCTCAGGTTTCTGGCCAATCAGCTAGTCTAGGGTACAGGCTCCCTCTCACGGCATGGTCCAGAAGTTAGACCAAACATCCGTTAGCCACTTTTGCATGTTCTGCTCCACCATGGCCCCAGCACATTTTACAGCCAGTACATATTGTTGGTCGAGTGGTTGGATTGGAGATCAGATTTTTTTTTCTAGAGTCTGCAGAGTACCTTACCATGTGACAGAGATTAGAACATAGTGGGTGAAGACTCCACACAGGCACCAGCTCTACCTTTCTAAGTTCAATGATTTCTGTGACTGTTTTTCCTGACAATGGGGCCCTCCTCTCAGGTTCTAGAGAAGAAGACAGTGTCATAGCTGAGAAAGACAGTGGGCCATGCTGATTATGGTTCCTAGACATCATAGCAGATTACGACAGTTGGTTGCCTCATTCTTTTGGAAATTTGCATGTAACCTTCTGGTATCAATACTGATCACTCCTGAGCCTAAGACTCAAGAAACATTGCCAAAGAGGGGATAAGAAGATTGTACAAACCAGAGGATCAGAAAGATTTGTTAGAGTATTTCTCAGAGGCATTTCAGAACTGCAGCAATAGGTCTCGCCACCATGGCTGTACAAATGTGAACTGAAAAAGGATCACACCAAGAGACATGCCAAAGGAGCTCTGGAAGTGGCCAAAAAGCCTTAAACTGACACAAAGAACTGCAGTCAATAGACAAAGGCTACGAATAGGAGAAACCATTCTCCAGGGAAGAACCGATTGGTTGTTAAATGCAAAATGATCAATGATAAAACCATACAAGCAATGGTATACAAATGGAACAGGTTATATTTAGGAACATACATACAATCAATGAGACAGAGGCCATAAATGTGCAAGGATAAGTCTGTGAAGGATTTGAAAGGAATACATGGGAGAGATGTAGCTATTAAATTATAATCTCAAAGATAAAAATACTTTGTACTTAGAATATATTAAATATGCTAATTAACCAATAAAAAATCCCACAAATATCTGGTTATATAGGTAAGTAGTGGAGCTCTTTCCAAAATGTATGAGACCCCAATTTGAGTCCTAACACTGCAAAGCAGTCAAACATAGCACTCTACAAACAGAGATGTGTTTAGCAATATGAAAAGTCACTTCAAAAGAAAGGAAACCCAAAAGCTAGCAAAATAAAAGTGTTCTCAGCTTGTGAGTGACCAGGTAAATATGAATGAAAGATCAATGAGATACTGTCACACCTCAATATATTTAAAGAAATAACACAACTTACATGAATGGTCATAAAACATAAAGTAATACTAGGGGAATAAGAAAATATTTTATTTCAAACCTATAAGTATAACAGCAAAGAAAAAAGGTTATGTAACATTCAGTAAAGAAGATATACATAACCTACAACCCTATATTTCTATATATGAACCTAAATTAAATAAAATGATATATATTTTCCCCCCACACATGAACAGAGTTCATAATGGCATTGCTTACATTCATAAAGCCTGGAAATAATGTATATATGCACAGAGTGTATGGATGAAATACAGCATATGGATATGGTAATCTTGCAATGAGTTACAGCATATGGAAAACATCAGTGTCATAAAAACACTACATTGAATATGTTGCAGGTGGCTGCTTGTTCATCGTGGCCACCCAGAACCAAAATAATCACACAGAAACTGTATTAATTAAGTCACTGCTTGGTTCATTAGCTCTAGCTTCTTATTGGCTAACTCTTACATCTTAATTGATCACATTTCTATTAATCTGTATATCACCATGAGGTTGTGGCCTACTCCAAAGTTTCAGCATGTCTATCTCTGGCAGTGGATTCATGGTATCCCTCTGATCTGTCCTTCTTTCTCCCAGCATTCAGTTTCATCTTCCCTGCCTACCTAAGTTCTGCCCTATCAACAGGCCAAGGCAGTTTCTTTATTCATTAACCAAGAAAAGCAACACACAGACAGAAGGACCTCTCACACTATTAATGTTCAGTAAAGAATATATATATATATATGTATGTATGTATATATATGTGTGTGTGTGTGTGTATATATCCTACAACCTACATTTTATATCTGGACCTAAATTATATAAAATGATACATATTTTCCCACAAACATGAACAGAGTTGATATTAGCATTGCTTGCATACATAAAGACTGGAAATACTGTATATATGCATAGACTATATAGATGAAATATAGCATATGGATATGGTAATCTTACAATGCATAGATGAGCTACAGCATATGGAAAACATCAATGTCATAAAAACACAACATTGACTACATAGACAAAACTTGGAAGAAAGAAATTTAAGAACATATGATTGAGAAAAATCTGGAAGAGCAGAGTGTATGCGGACCATAAACAAAGTACAAATTATGCTTAGATTTTAATACAATAAAGAAACATAAAAGTAGGCAATTTTTTCTGCCCATTTCTCTAGATGACTCTAGTTTTTTAACACCTTCAATACTCAGGAAAACTGGCCCTCCACCTCATCTGGAAAAGACAAGAGAGAGAGCAGACCATGTTTATGGGGACACCAGTGATACAGCCTAAACAAAAATGTGTGTAAGAGATCAGAGATCGGGTCCTGACCCTCAACTACTATATGTCACCATGAAGACGGGAGAGATGCCCTTGCCCCACAACCTATATATGTTTAATGAAGTGAAAGGGCTGGCCCTGAGGTCCTAAGAGTGGGAGAGCTACACCATCCTATCACTAGGTGAAGCATTCGGAAGGTCAGGTACTGGACCTTGTCTGAGCAACATAGCGGACTTGACCCTGCTGTAGAAGTTTGGGTGATCCAGGCCTTAAATTCTGAGCATGGGAGAGCTATCTTTACTCCTTTTCTATCAAGTGGCAACATTGGCAGGGAACAGATATACCCGCTTACCTTTTGCATGCTACCTCCTGCATCACACAAGGGAGCCAACCTGCCCCCTTACTAGCTCTGGTAGTTAAGAAAGCAGGCCCTTCTCATCTCCTGGGTGGTACAATAGAGCTGAGCCTATTGGCAGAGGCATGAGTATACTAACCCTGACAGTGTAAGAGTAAGATAGTTGGCTACACTTGCCTCATTTGCCGTGCGGTGGAGAGTGAGGGGGATAGATGTCCTCTCCGCTTATCCCAAGAGTTGTGGTGGGCTGGGGAACTGACTGTACCCCTTACTAGCTTCAGCGCTCAGGAAAGTAGGCCCTTCATCTCTCCTGGACAGCACAGCAGAGCTGACCTTATTGAAAGAGATATGGTGAACAATCCTGAGAATTTGACCGTGGGAAATCTGGTCCTGTCTCTCATCTCCTTTACAGAGATGTGTGAAGGGGAGAGATGCTCTCCCTGCTTCCCTCGCCACCTGTGACAGGTGGTGGAGATGATCCCAAAGTCAAGAGGGAGAGAGAGAGAGAAAGAGAGAGAGAGAGAGAGAGAGAGAGAGAGAGAGAGAGAGAGAGAGAGAGAGAGAGCGCTGGCCCTGGCCCACGCAAGCTGCAGTGCTTGGGAGCGTGGTCCCTGCACCTGACTTGGCCAACACAGTAGAGCTGATCCTGATGTTAGAGGTGATGGACTGACATCCTTAAGGTTGTGGAAACAAAAGAACGGGCTGTGCTCTTGCTCATGGGTGCAAGGGGTTAACAGGCTGCCACAATGCTGGAGAACCCGCCCTGGAGGTAAGGATAAGGAAAAGCTGGCAGGCTGACCTACCTTGCAAATACCCAGATCCAGAACCACGGTTAAGTGTTGGTCCACCCCAGCAGCCAACCCATCTGTGATCTTCTGGAGTATGTGAAGGAACTGTTCCTGCAGACCCAAAGGTGCAGGATCTGCGCAACACAGGGTGACAACAGGATATCCAAGAGGAGTCCCAGTGAGTGCCCAGCATTGATAGTTTAGTAGAAACCTGAGACCTCGAACCAGACCAATGACGCTCTGCAGTGAGCACGTCCAAGCAAAGATAAATGGACCAAAGGGTTTACTGCAAGACTCACTCTAGCACACTATTGCTCCATGATAAGATTTTTCCATTTTTTCTTTTCTTATCTTTTCCTTTTATGTTTTATTTTATATTTTTTGGGGGGGAGATTGCAAGGGCAGAGGGCAGATATGAAGGGAAATAAATGGGATTGGGATGTATGCTGTGAAAGACACAACAAATAAATAAAACAAAGTTTAAAAAAAGACAAAATAAATTTCCATCTATAGTTTACTCTCATCTTTGAAATAACCTAAATGTGAATGCCATGTATTAATTGAAATTTGTTCACTATTATTATCATATATATTCATGCTTATATTAGTCTTTTGTTGATTAGTAATGTTATACAATATTTATTAAATATATGTCTATACACATATATACACATATATTAGACTTTACAAATATGCTAAACATTTAAGGTATTTTTCTAAAAGGGATTAGAAAGTTTACATTTGCTGGTTTGCTAGTGATGTTTATTTTGTTTTTAATTAGCGTTTATCTGCTGAAATAGAATTTTTAAAGTGTTAGAAGAAATCTCGGTAAAGTTATTTTAATGTTGCTGAATGTGATGAAGTGAAAGCATTTATCACCTTATTAATATATGCTTCTATCTCCCTATGACCTAATATGATGACCCCTGGACTATTGCTGATTATTTTTAAAACACCTCAAAACTCTGAAGAAATTTTCAACTATACTGCAATCTTTTTAACGCTAACACTACCAAGTGTCCCTGTATCTGAGGATCCTGTGAGATCAGCTGTATATTTAACCAAGACTATTAGGGTGAGAAACTGAGCAGCCCATTAGTACCTAAAACCCTCACAGATGTGTGCAGGGTCAGCGCTCTGACAGGGAAGAAGATAAATTAATGATTAGCTGTTCCTAACTCCGGAGCTTGGGAGTGTAGGATTTTCTTCTTTGACTCTGTTTTACATAATTTTGGTCATATTTATTTGACCATGTCATAAGTAAATTGACACATTAGTAATTTTGAATAAAAGCATTGTATTAAGATGCATTATTATTACATGGAATAGCTCAATATTATGTAAATTTTGAACTATTAGTAATTGCCAAAGTCATTAAAATTATTCCCCTTAACACCTGCTCCTGTATAACAGTTAAGAAGTGTTTAGCGAGATGACCCCACTCACGATCATAAAGCGTGTCTAGCACTCACGGATCAAAGCAGGGCGTCACCTACTCTCCGGGTGAGATTAAGAGGTAGCTTCACAGGAGGCAGTCAGATGGCAGTGTCCTTTTGAGAATCAGAAGAACAAATGAGATGAGAGAAAAAAGATGTTAGACAAAACTCAATGGCGAGAAAAATTAAACATAATCATATAGTGAAATTATCCAATTAGTGGCAACATGCATTATAGGGAGATAGATAAAAAGAAATGTTCAAAATTTGTTTAACCTTCGGCAAATAGATTTATCAAAATCACATAAAAGCGAAGATTATTTGAAGAACATGAATGTTCAAACTCTTTAAAATTCCTGAATTAATGTAAAATTTAGATTTTTAACTAATACAGACAAGAATACTCTTCATGAAATGACCAATGCCCTGTTGCTGTCATGAATTTAATGCAGTCATCCTATGAAAGTCTTTGACGAACATGATACTAGGCTGCAGCATAGTCATTAATTATTTCCCAAAATAGTAATCTTCCTTGATTTATTAAGTCATCCCAGTATTGTAAAGAAATAACACTACCAGAGCATGGTTTCTTAGAACTTATGGAAAAAAAAGAAAAGTTTGAATAGAATACTACTCATGTTTTACTCAATGTGGAATTTTGAAGTAAATTAGTATTTATAAAATAATAAATTTCTGAACAGACAGATTTTGAAGCAATAGTAAATGGGTGGAAATATCAGACATTTATGAAATATAAAATTCTCACTTATACACATGTTTTGTGTATGTCAGCTAAAATTTTCATGTATATTACCTTCTGTTTAAGATAAGAAATAAAGAGCTATGTATATGAAAACATACATACACACACATACACATATGATGAAATCATAAGGTTTGTGTCTCTTTAAAAGTAATAAGATGATTCAAAGATGAGCTAAAATGGTTTAGATTACCAAAGTCTCCCCTAGTCCTTGTCCCAAAGTTATCTTTGCCACCACATTTACTCCTTTTCAAAGTTTAAGGGATGGGACGCAATGGAAAGAATGTAGGTCTCTGGAGATACATTGTTGTAGAAGATACTGACATAGGGACCTCTTTCTCTTCCCGCTTCTCCTCATCCCTTTGTTTCTACTTGCTTCCCGCGAGGCAAGTCGGTTTATCCCACTATATGCTTATATAATGTGCTCAAAAGCCATGTGGCACAGTATGTGGGGAAAACTAAACTGAATGCTGGAAGAAGATGGAGTCACTGCTGGGAACAGACGAGCCAGAACCTTGCCAGTAAGCCACAACCATGTGGAGATACACAGACGAATAGAAAAGGGTTAAATTAAGATTAAGAGCTAGCCAATAAGAAACAGAGATAATAGTCCAAGCAGTGATTTAATTAATATAGTTTCTGAATGGTTATTTCTGGAGTCTGGGGCGCTGGGAACGAACAAGTGTCTTCTTACAACAAAGAAGATTATTTCATCTCAGGCACGTAACGAAACAACTGGAAACACTGTGATGCAAAAAAACTATTACACCTAGTATCTGTTGGGATATGGTGGCTATATTATAACTTTTAACTTAACAGGGTTGGTAATTTTTGTGGAGGCAAAGACGCATGCGTGTCTATGGGAGTGTTTCCACAATGAATTAAGCGACCTGGAAAGAGTTACCTGAATGTGGGTGACAATGTCATATGTATTTGGGTCCTAGGCTGCCTGAGAAGAAGAAAGTTAGCTAAACAACAATATCCATGTGTCTCTTCGATTCTCCACAGTATCTGCAATGGGACTTGATGCCCATTCTCATTAGGCTATGAATTTCCTGTCACGATCTATTGTATCTTCAGTCTGTGAACCATGATAAAGCCTTTACTTCCTTAAGCTGCTTTCTCTGTTTTGTCATAGTCACAAGAAAAGGACCCAATACATGTTTTTCCTGGATTGGAGAAGTTTTGCTCTTGGAACTCTAAGCAAAAGAGTTGTTGTCTCTTTCATATGTTACCCATTAAAATGTATTTTCTAAAGCCATTCAAACATAATATAATAATATACAGTGCTACATATCTTTGGACTTTTCTTTATTTCTTTTCTTTAATTTTCTTTTCTTTAATTTTTTTTCTTTTCTTTAATTTTCTTTTCGAGACAGGGTTTCTCTGTTGTTTTGGAGTCTGTCCTGGAACTAGCTCTTGTAGATCAGGCTGTCCTTAAATTCTCAGAGATCCACCTGCCTCTGCCTTCTGGTTACTGAAATTAAAGACGTGCACCACCACCATAATAACACAGCCACATTTGGGGAAATGACTTACGAGATGATTTTTGTCACATAAACATAAAGTATACCTACTCTAAATAAGATGATCATGCCATCACTGGGCGATATCTTTTGGGAGCATTGTAGCACACATAAGTTAAATTAACTATAATATTATTAGATAACAAATGATGATATATATTAAAACTGAGAAAATATTTTTAGGTTAATTTTATCATTTGTGTCATTAGTTACTTTTTTCTTCTTTTCTAAAAGTAATTGAGAATTTGCAGTATTATACTGCTTTCCTATTCGGTCAAAGCTTGTTGGGATATTGATAGCCTTGTCTCCACCATTAAATTCCCATTTTTATTGTGACTGAAGTAATAGGAGACTTCTAATTAGTTGGTCCAGTTTGATCTTTTGATATAGAAGAGGAAATTATTGCTGATCTTTTTAACAACAAACCTTTTTTAATATAAATAAATTTGTTTATTTATTATTTGTTTAACAACCTGGCCACAGTTTCCTCTCCCTCTACCCCACCTCTGTTCCCTTCAAGAAATCCACTCCTCCATTCCTGTTTATGAAAGTGCAGGTCTCCCCTGATTATAAACAACTTATGGCACCTGTTTAAACCTTCAGACTGAAATAGAGCACGTTCCTGTCTCATACCACCTTATATTCTTGTCTAGTGCTGGAATTAATGTGTCTACCTTCCACTACCCAGCCTCTATGGCTAACTAGTGTGACTGCTGGGATTAAAGGTGTGTGCCACCACTGCCTGGGCTGTATGGCGTTCTGTTCTTCATGAAAGCCTTATTTTTTAAACTCCAAATGAAATATCACTATACTAAAAGCCTGTAAAGGAGTCCTAGACAACCCCGTTCCCATTGTTAGGAGTCCCACAAGAGAACCAAGCTCCACAACTGTAATACATGTGAAGAGTGCCTAGGTCAGCCCCATGCAGGCTCTCTAGTTGTCAGTTCAGTCTCTGTGAGCGTTGTTGATTCCAGGTTAGTCGATTCTGTGAGTTCTCTGGTAGCGCCCTTGAACCCTCTGGCTCCCACAATCCTTTCTTCTTCTAATTTCCCTGGTTCTTTATATATTTTGGATATCAGCCCTCTGAAAGATGTGGGATTGGTGGACCTTTTCCCCTATTCTATATGTTGCCAATTTGTCCTAATGATGGTATCCTTTACCTTTTAAAGAAACTTTTCAATTTCATGAGGTTCCATTTATGGTTTATCTTAGTGGCCATGCAATTGGTGTTCTGTTCATGAAGTTGTCTCCTGTGCTAATGCATTCAAGATTATTTACTACTTTCTCTATTATTAGTTTCATTGTGTCTCTATTTATTTTGATATCTTTGATCCACTTGGACTTGAGTGTTCTACATGGTAATAAATGTGGATCTATTTACATTCTCCTACATGCAGACATCCAGTTAGACCAGCACCATTTGTTGAAGTTGCTTTGTTTTATCCATTGTATAACTTTGACTTCTTTGTCAAAAATCAGGTGCCCATAGGTGTGTGAATTTATGTCTGATCTTCGATTCAAATCCATTGAACATGTCTGTTTTTGTGCCAATAGCATGTGTTTTTGTTATTACAACTCTGTAGTACAGTATATTGATGTATCGAAGGTTTCTGTGCTAACTGCCATCTATTGTAAGAAGAAGAAACTCATATTCTGAGAGTTGAGTTTTGCATTGATAGCTGGGTAGAACAATGTGTCAGTAGATGTTATTCATTGTATGCACATCAACCAAATTATAGTAGCTGTTTTCCATTAGAGACCCTGACATATCCAGACTCAGGTTCTTGGCCTTTTTGACAGTATCATATATGGGACAACTGTGGAATCAGTTTAACTATAATTAGTAAGTGGTGAGCTCCTCTCGTAATATTTGTGCCACTATTGCATCAGTGGGTAAATAATGTGCCTAAATGTGCATAAATGTGGTTATTGTAAGTTTTATTCTTCAGAGATGTTTGTTATGGACAATTACAGTCCTCTGGTAGGGTCTTACAGCACTACAAATACTTCCTTATACTTATAGAGCTTCCAGGCAAATACTGTCTAGAATTTTCTAATGTTTTCTTTTATAGATCATAATTTTTAAAGTTCCAGTATTCTTTACATTTTTAATACAATGATTAATAATGTGTAATAAAAATGAGATTGTCACCAACCATTTAAACAATTGCAAGGGAACACTCAGTATTAAAATCTCCAAAGCCTTCATTGTTATCTATTACTATTGTGAGATCTCCTACCATGGATGGATGAGGAACAGTGCAGTCACATTTTGAGGTGAAAAGGAGAAAGCTTGTTAAGCAACATTGTACATTTCTTCAGAGATTGAGACTACTCTAAGCTGCTACATCCAATAGAATGTTCCTGATCTTTCTAGGTATGGCTCCAGCAAAGCAGAAATTATAGGAGTAGGTGTGGCCTTGATGTAGGAAGAGTGTCATTATGGGGATGGGCTTTGAGCTCTCCTAAGCCCAAGATATTAACAGTGTCTCAGTTCACTTCAAGTTGCCTGCAAATCAAACATATAGAATTCTCACCTATTGTCTGCCTGCATGTATGTGGCCATTTGGCAATGATCATGGATTGAACCTCTGAACTGTAAGCCACCCAATTAAATGTTTTCCTTTGTAAGAGTGCAGTGTTTGTTGTGTCTTCTCACAGTAATTGAAACTCTAGTTAATAGCACCCTGTTTCAAAGGAGTAAGACAGAAGTTTGACAGAACTGGGCACCCGCACATTCTTCTGAGCTCTGCATATAAATATGAACACACATGCACACTTACACATAAATTACATACATTACACACACACACACACACACACACACTATCCACAGAATTGGGTTTTGTAATAAATCTCCCTTTGGTGAATAAAGAGAATGGTTGAGTTAGTTTTGTTAGATATGGGATTAGATATAGGCTAAAGAGGAGTAATACTTAAATATTAATGACATATCATCATATAAGAAAATGTATAACCAAAAGTTCCATGCTGGTGTTTGTTTTGCATCCTCTGACAAATTGTTCTGTTAAGTATTTAGTAAATGCATTCTTTTCAATCTCGTTGCCTTTTCTGTTTTGTTTCCTTACCAGATAATGATTCTAACATACTACAGAATGTCCTATGTAACCTGGCAAAATGTAGGCATTAATAAATGCCAAAGGTAAAGAAAATATGAATAAATTGAATAGTTAGTCAAATTGTAAATTAATAACATGATTAGTTCATAAAATTTAAAGTTAGAGAGATATTTAAAAATGTTTCATAATAATGCAGTTACAAAATATTAACTTTGTGGCTTATCAAAAGGAAGCAAGATTAGTTTTGTGCATTGGTCCAAAGAGGCAAATAAACCATTCTAAATATTTGAGAACAAGTCTAGTAGAAAACAAAATACAAGGCAGTTTTATTTTTGGAAATGTTGCTAGTTGAGCATCAGAAATGAAGTAGAGAGAATGGGCTTTTTGGTCTATAGTCTTTTCCTGGGATTTAGCTTCGCAAATATTTCAGAACCTTTCTCTATGTAAGTATAATATGAAGTCATTTTCTCACCCTAAAAGCAGAGGAATTTTATAAAGCGGCAGCACTGTTAGCTTTAGATAAGCATACTGAAAACCGCTTCCAACAAAGAAATTTTTATTTATTAACTAAACAGATTTAAACCATTGGAGTGAAACTTCAAAGTGATTTACATAATATTTCCTCATTAGAATTAATTCTCTTTAAAACCCACATATAATTCAGAACTTCCACACGAGACATATTTGAATATATAGGATGCATCTGAGCTGGAACATCAGGAGAATGACAGCCAGCCTATATTACCTGAGAAACAAAAGTAAATCTATTATAATGTGTCTTCCTTAAATAGATTTAAGACTAAATAATTATGTCTTAGGATAAGTAAGACATTTTTTAGGGGATATCCAGTTAAGATTTCAAGTACAGTTATAATGTCTCACAATTGTCTACTTCAAGAAATCTTGTATCCTATTCTGAACTCCATTAACACGAATATCCATTTAGTGAGCAGCCATGTGAGCAAAATAGTCATACACATTAAATAAAAATAAATTTAAACAAAATATAAATGCAGAAATAAATGTGTATAATTGGGCCTGGCTTCTTATTATTTGAGAGGTAAACCAACAAAGACTCCATTAGGGCTGTTTTTATGATATTTGGTATTAAGAATATGTATGTGGTCACTAGTTAGCTAGGATTAAGTAATATCTGTGACCAGCAACACTGAATTGAGTCATTTGCTTTACTGGAAGAATGGATGCTGACCAAGTGATGATTAAATAGCAGGTGTAGTTCATACTAGATCGTGCCATTGAGGT
Organism: Myodes glareolus; assembly: GCF_982192425.1. Classification (NCBI taxonomy): domain Eukaryota; kingdom Metazoa; phylum Chordata; class Mammalia; order Rodentia; family Cricetidae; genus Myodes; species Myodes glareolus. Next base: position 38,161,213 of record NC_142052.1, on the reverse strand, counting down.
GAAAACGTCTGTGATTCACTGGGACAGCAAAAGAAAAATTGACTCAGGGTCAGCACACCTAAATTGTGCTCCATTAGATAAAAGACTTCATATCAATCAGGAAGCAGAACTCAACAAATAATGTATACAAATTTCCTACATGGCGCTGCATTTGAAGGCCTGAGGGCATCTTGGAAAGTAATTCAAGTTTGAAGTCGTACAACTTTGTAGGAATCCCTGCAGGATCTGGATTATAGATGTGTCTTTGTAGGTAAAAGATTCTGATTAGAAGTTAATATTTCCACTTCAAGTTAAGTAGAAACGTCTTTCAGGTGTGCCTTCCATTTGGGGGTTTTAGTTAAATGCAGATGTAGTCAGGGTGGACTACCAAAAGTAGCCATCAAAAGATGCTAAATAAAAGAGCCACACCCTGCTATGGTATGTGTGCATCGGACAGTAGCTTGTGTGGAGTGTAGTTGCCTGAGCTTATAAATAAAGTTATATTTGTTTTGCCAAAGGCAGAGCCAGAAAAGAGGATATACCCACACTAACCTGTTGGAATCCAGAAGACAATGACTTAACCCTAAATGTTTAGCAGTGCCCTATAGTACGTAGATTTACAACGTTGAATTTTATCTTTGATTTGATTCAGTTAAAACTGTGCCCTGGTCCTACCTTTTGGTGTAAGAAAACATATAACTTACCTTGAAATTTACAGAAGATCCTGGATAAAAGACTTTGAACATTTTAAAGGACATTGAACTTTTGAAGTGTTATAATTTTTAAGAACTCTGAAGTTTTAAAAGTTGTACTGCATTTTCTATGATATTAACAAGAGATTTGGGGACAAAGAAGAGAAAGGTCATGCTTTAAGTGTGATACACTTGTGTGTCACATTGACAAGCAGCGCTCTCATGGTGGCTAATCTTGGCTGTCAATTTGAAACATCTGGTAAAAGGGAATTTCAATTGAAGAACTGTCTTTTTCACATTGACCTGTGGCCATATGGATGGGGAATTATCTTGATTATTGAGAGATATAGGAGAGCCTAAATAACCATGGCTGAAACTATTCCAAGGACAAGTGGTCCTAGGCTGTGCAAAAATGCTAGCTAGAAGTAATCAGTAAGAACTTTTCTTCATAGGTTCCATTTCTGCTTCTGCTTGAGTTTCTACTCTGAGTTCATTGAATAATGAATTATGAATTTTCTCAAAATTATCTCCTCACTGATGCATCCAATTAGTCAATAAAGCATAAAGAAAAATATATCTACAAGTCACAGCCGCATTATTATGTTCAACATAAATTTATAAACATGAATAATGTTATAATAGTAACTTTTAAATAGTAAATTGACATTTAACTCTTTTATCCTTAAAATTTACATCAAGTATCCATTGTTTTATTTATGATATATATGTTACACATTTATGTGTAAATACTGCATATAACACACACATATATATGTATTTGTATATATACACATACATTAAAAAATATGTGCACTTTGTAAGCAAGATTGCCATCAATCTTACACAGGCTTTGCTTTTAGTATTTAATTGTTAAAATGACTTTCAAGTGAAGAATAATGTTCTTGTTTACTTTTGATTACTTTGATAAACACTATGATCCAAAACAACTTTATAAGGAATGTGTGTGTGTGTGTATGTGTGTGTATGTGTGTTTCTATAGAAGTGAACTTGCTTCAAATACTAAATTTTCCCTAATGTTTACAAGTTAATTAATGTTATATTTTCTACACTCATCAATTGGACCAAGATAATCCATCAATCAAACAAACAAACTACAAAAACAAAAACAAAAGTCTTTTAAAATGGAATTCTGTTTCCTAGTAGACAAAATAATGTTTTGTTGCAAATAACACCAACCACAGTCACTTTAAATATTTTTTATATTAACACATTATATATATATGAGTAATTTGCTTTATCGTCATGCATGTATATGCGTTAAATGCATACTTTTGAATTGTGGAGATAAAGAGAGAATCAGGTCTTCTGGAACTAATGTTTTGGGTGGTTATAAGCAATCACAAGGTCATCTGCAAGAGTAAATTTTTCTTAACTACCGAGTTAACTTCCTAGCTTGCTGAAAATTAAACACAATAAGAAGGCTAGAGACAAGGATCAGTACTTGTGAGTGCTTCTGGTTCTTCCAATGGGCTGGAGTTCAATTCGTATTACCCAGATCAAGCAAGTAACAACCACATTCAGATACAAGGGATTCTATGCCCTCTTTTGATCTCATTGAATAATTGCAACTCATGTGAAGATACATCACAGACACACACATCCAAACACACACATGCACACAAATATGCACACACATGCATACACAAACACACACATATAGAGGGACTATTATGATGATTATAATTAAAATATTTTATGTTGTCTGGAACTTTTTTCTACCTGCTTAAAAATCTAAAAAAGTCAGAAAATCTGCCCTATGTGTAGTGAATTTCTAAATGGATTTAAGTGTCTCCCTTAATAGTTCTTCTCTAAGTGGAGGCTGTCTTAATCCCATTCTCTCTATAGGCCTGAGTGTTAGATCACAGACTCTTTAACTGCCTTATTCTCTCTTCAGAAATCAGGCAAGTATAACTACATTGGTACCTTATGTGAAGGTTAGAACATACATGTGTCAGTGGTAAAAGCAAATCCCACCTCTCCCACTATCACATGCAAGATAAATTCATATTACCTAGGATTTGTTCCTCCACTACCCTTGTTATAGAGCTACATTTCATGTTGTAGAACTTCCTAACAACCTCTGAAACCAACAAAAGTTATAAATTCACTTTGCTGGGACATTTACCTATGGCCTCTTTCTTCTTTCTTTCTATCATCTATACAAGAGGGCTTTTTTTTTCTACTCATCGAGTTTAAGTTACATAACTTAATTAATTTCTTTTGCGTTTTCAGTGGGAAGCCTTTGTCTTCCTTTAAGACCTTTGATGTAATATGTTGTACCTCCTAACTCTCCCCTGCCTCTGGGCAAAATAATAACTTCTATGGTTGTAGATGGGGACCTAATAGAAGCTGTAATATCTTGTCCCCTTTTCAGTCCACCTTCAAGTTGCTATATCCCCTAAGAGCTCCACAAATCACTTGCCATTAGGCAAAAGATCTAAGGGAATAGACTGAAATCTCAGGTCTTCTTTATCAGAGTAAGGAAGATCAAAAACTGTTACTACCACGTAGTCCCAGACAATTCTGCAAGATTCTGCTGACATACTTAGTTTCCAGACTACCAGATAAAAGTACTCTCTACTTTAAGACGGATCTCTTGTTCTGTCCATAGGAAAGCACCATACTACTAATTATAAATTATGATTTGCATAGTAACCATATTATCAATTGATAATATAAAATGAATAATATGATTTAAAAATGGCCATATGAATATAATATAAGAATTCACAATATTACCAACAAAATCCAAAGAGTTCTAGAATGAATATTTACAAAACTAAGAAATGTATAAGTGTAAATAAATAAACAAATAGCAGAAAAACACTTAGAGTAGCCAGCCCAAAATGAATAATTTGTTAAAAGATAACGTGAAATATTTTATGCCTAAGAGCAGGCATATGAATACTTAATTCATATACAGCTATATAAATTAGTACTACTGATTTTTCTAATATGTAAAATACTAACAAAAGATAAATATAAGTATGCATGTATGAGCACAGAAAAAAAATTATAAGAAAACAGGGCACTGTCTTCATTACTACAAGGTGGAAAATATTTATTTGGGAACAACTGTGATTATAACTAAATATCGAGACATTGAATTTTATTCATATTTCCATTCAATAAAACTAAACATATATCATTAGAGGGTAAATTCCTGAATATCTAAGGAAAAATCTAAACAATCCAGAAAAAGTAAGTACACTAAAATTTGTCACATTGTTTTAGAATAGACGATATTTGAATACCCTTAGCTATCCATTTGTGTAATTAACATTATTGTTCAAGGATTGTGAAATCCACTGTGAATCTACTTTATACTTGCATGTAGTATATATATATATATATATATATATATATATATATATATATATATACTTCCATGAACAGACCAGATGGAAGTTCTGAGTTGACATAATTGCAAATAAGTTTAAAGGAGTTGTGCTATGTTTGTACTCCCTGTATGTGATGTGTGGCACAAGCATTTGCATTTGTAACACATAAAACCACAACAAAGATATCTGCGCTGGACCATGTGTGAGTTCTGTTAAATTTTGCATCTGTTCTGGTTTCCGTCACCATCCTGGCTTCATCAGAGTGTCCACAGCCAAGTGCTTCAAAATGAAGACTTGGGCTACTGTGCGATCAATTGCTATGTGAAGTTACTAAGAGCATTCTGTGAGTCTAAATGCTAATTATGGAACGCGATTTCAGTCAACCTGGTTATTTTCTTCGTTTATTGTTCATGGGCTCAAGAATGAAAATGATTATGCAAAATTTTCCTAAGTACTAATAATACAAACTTTGCAAAACAAAAAAAAATGAAGCAAACGCTCCAAGAAGAAAATGTTATTGCAAGTGAGCTAAGATTGCACCAAGTCTTGGGCAATTAAAATAGTTTGCATCTGAAAGCCTTTAGAATATTTGCTGTCATTATTGTGTGCCTCGAACGCATGTGTTCATTTTCCAAACTGAAGAAAGGAAACAAACAAATGAAAGAACTCCAATGTTTGCTACAGATGTTCAGAGATGCTTAGATGATGTGTTCTATTTTCCCAAGCCAGCTGCTTAGGGATAAGCTATGCCGAGATGGATTAGTTCATATCAAGATGTTCCAAAGGAAGTTTGAATTTCCTTAACTGGTGCCATGAAGTAATAGGGTGTTATGTGTTAATGTATAAACATATAACCAAGAAACAAAAATGTATAAAAAATAACAACACAGAACAACATACACAAAACAGCATAAATAATAAAATTTTTATTAAATCAACACCAGAATGAAAGAATTACCTTTCAAACAAGTAGCATTCATCATGAACTACATTCCCATGATAATTTCTAGAACCAAGTTACAAAGCTTTATTTTTATTTATTTATTGTTCAACACAGAGCCCTACATGTTACATTACACACTTTCATTGCAAAATGAGTCCTCTGGCACAGAAGTGGCAAAACTGTTCATGGTGGTAACCATCTACTTCCACGTTTGGTTTTGGGGCCTTCTATAGAAGGGATTTCATGTCTGATAACGAAATATAGAAATCCACAGCTTGGGAAGACACAAACCCTAGGAGAGAACTTCCTGATATTGTTTTTGTTAAAAGCTTAAATTCTTAAATTGTCTTTGAAACAGTTATGATGATGTTTTCAGTATTGGTCAGAAACGTGTCCTACTGAAGTGGATAGAGGATAATACAGATTCTTATAGTTGATCAAATTCCTGATTACTCAAATATACTTAGGAAATTCATGCCAATACTCCCTCCACAAAGGCTTAGGTGTTCAGGAGTTAAAATGAGAACTCAGTATTGAGGTAGAGGGCCCTGGAATCCCATTTTCTGAACATGATATGGCTATTGTATATATGGATTGACAGCAACTGTGTGGTTCATAAATAAGATCTGCATACTATAAAACCAGTTATACATCTGATAGAGGAATAATGTAGGAAATATATAAAAAGTATTGAAAAACAAGAAGTCAAGAAATACTTGAAAAACTAATAAAAATGGCACTAATATTTGAACAAAATTCTCTAAAGAGGAGAAGAATGGGAGGAAGTATCAAAGAACACTCATCTTCCCTAGCAACTAGGGATATAGAAATCAAAAACCTTTGAGATTTTTCCTTATTCCAATCAGAATAGCAGAGACAAAAATCTAACAAATGGTATAAGTATGCAAATGGAGCCCTCATTACTTTTTTGCAGAACTACAAACTGATCCAGTAACTCTAGAAACCAGTAAATCGATATTACCACTCAGTCATACACTCAAAGAATTGATATACTCATATTCACTCACTAATCAATGGCTCTTAGATATAAGGCAAAGAAAACCAGCTTACAATTCACAATCCCAGAGAACCTAGACAACAATGAGGACCCTAAGAGAGACATACATGGATCTAATCTACAAACAAAGTAGAAAAAAACCAAGGACTCCTGAGTAAATTGGGAGCATGTGCACCATGAAAGAGGGTAAAGAGAAAGTGATTGAAAAGGAAGGGTGCAGAGAAAAAAATGTATTGCTCAATAAAATCAATTTTAAAGGAAAAGAATTGATATACTATTCCACAGATAATGCTCATCCATGTTCATTGTTGCTCTATTCACCATAGCTAGGAACTGGGTAAAAACAGTTCAGTGTCCTTCAACTGATAAATGCATGATGAAAATGTGGCTTATGTTATAGAACACCATTAATCTGTAAAGAATAATGAGATCATGTATATTTCAGACAAATTAATGGAACTAGATAAGGTCAAATTTAGTGGGGTATTCCAGACACAGAAAGACAATTATCAAATATTCTCTCATTTGAGGCTACTAGCTCCAAATACTGTGCACATTTCCTAGATTAACTGCAAAAGCAATGAAAATATAAAGGGACCACTGTGTGTTCTGGAGTGCAGAAAGAAAAAGACAGGAATAACAGTGTAGAAGTGATCTGATGAGAAGAAGGGTATTCTAATTATTAGGGAGAGAAAAGGTGCAAAAATGTTAAGAGAAGGGTAAAATCACAGTAAAAATCTCTGATATAGCAACAAGGAATCATAGCACTAACTATTTACATAAAATACAAATAATATCAAATGCCTAAAATACATATATTATATATACATATGTATTTTATTTATATAAATTATATATTTATAATTTCATATATATATTTTTTAAATTTTGGCTAATAATTCTAACTCCAAGAGCCAAAGACTACCTCACAAAAGCTCTAACACCATGCACAAAAGCCTTCTTTTGAGTTGTTGTTTAAGTTTCCAAGAGATTCCAAAAACAATATTAAATAATGAAATAAGAACTTATTAGCTAGCATTCATATCAATAAAATCTTTCTTAAGATGGAGTATTCAATCAGTACTATAAAATGAATGAGTACAATAAGAAATCATTGTCTATGTGCAATGACAATCATAACCGATTCAGGCAAGAGCTGTCTGCTGATACTAAATCATGAAGAAGATATTTCCATATATTCAGATATTATTAATGGAAATGGAAGAAATTAATGAAAATAACAGAAGGGAACCTTGAAACCATGACATCTATGAGGTATATTCTATCACCCGATCATAACTTCATCAGTGTGGTACTTTTGCACATTTTGTGCTTCTTGAGAATGGAAACTATTGCTTCCATTGCATATTAAAGAGAAAAGCATAATCTGAATCATAGAAATACTGAAGTGGATAAAGACGATGTAAAAGGAGACTGCCCTTCCATTCCTGGCTGCTTAGACCCAAATAAGCACACAGAAATTATATTAATTTCAACACATTTTGGTCAATAGCTTAGATATACTCCTGGTCAACTTTCATATACTAAATTAACCTATTTCTATTCATCTAATCCAGATCTGTGAGTCATGCCCACCAACCCAACTCCAGGGACACAGTGTGTCTATGTAGCCATTTAGCAACTTGTAGATCTCTGCTCACAAACCCAGTTTAAATGTTTCATTGCAGAACCTCTGAAAAAAAAAGCAGCCAATTCTACTGCCAGCATGAACCAGGAAGTCAGTTGTTAAAGGAACAGTGCAGTTTTTTGCTGCTAACACTGAATCAGGAAGTCTTCTCTTAAAAGGGGCTGCACCTTTGCTCACCACCAGAATAGAGAGCCTATATGAAAATATGTGGCTATCAAGAATCTCTAACTTACTCCCTTTTTGTGGATCTAGAAGTGCTTTATTTTTATTTAAGCTTTTTTAGGCATTATATGAATCCATAACCCAGATGGTGGGTGCTGTTTTGTTAACGGAGTCTGCTCTTTTGTTCCTGGCTGCCCAGACCTGAATAATCACACAGAAACTATATTGATACTTATACTGCTTGGCCAATAGCTTAGGCATATTACTGATTAACTCTTATATCTCAAATTAGCCTATTTCTATTACTATGTATATTGTTATGAGGCTGTGGCCTAATGACAAGGTTCCAGTGTTCCAGCGTTTTTCTGCTTCACCAGCTTCATGGTCTCTCTCTGACTCCACCTACTCTCTCTATGTACATATCTCTTCTAGCCTGGCTATATTCTGCCCTGTCATGCATCAAAAGAGCATTCATTAGTCAATAAAGCAACACATGCACAGAAGGACATCCCACATCAAGATGACACAAAATAGAGAAACTAATATTATTCCATGCATCACCATGCCAAAGCTATTAATTTGACATGCCATTCTGTCATTGGCTTATTAGGTAATGAAACTACCTAATAATATTCTCTCTTTCATGAGAATATGAAAAAATTATTAATGCCAGTTTCCTATGCCCTAGTTATCAGAGGTTTGGTCAAACGAATTCTGCACAGACACAGAGAATATTTATAATGGAGCAATATAGAAATTCTGATATTTTAATATTGCAACTAGTTTCTAGAAAATTTATCATTCTGGAGGTATCTTGAGAACTCAGCAAATATTCTCAGATATGGAAGGGAAGCTGAGAGATATTCACACTTTTAATGTCCTGGGTTATATCTATGAATACATTGTCATGATCTACACTACATATAAGTAATATATTTCCTTCAGCAGTATCTATGCTTTCGTTTCCCAAAGATATCTGCTCATACATACATTCCTGGGAAGGCAGTTTGTGAACAAGAACTTTATTAAGACATCAATGCTGAGAAACCCTCACATTAACAAAACCCTGTTTCCCCAAAATAGCTTACATCTACTTTAAAAGACACCTTTATTTCATATAGACAATAAAAAATCAAGACAAAACTAGAATGCGCCATGTACAAAACCACGTACCATTGCATCCAGTAAAAACAGAATAAGGAGGATGAGAGGAATAAGAAGAAGGAGGAGGATAGGAAAAAGAAGGAGAAGGGAAGGAGGGAATAAAGAAATGCACGAGGACAGTTAAAAAAGTGGGAGTTTGAAGAAGAGAAAAAGAAGGCGAAGGAGGAGGAGGGAAAGAAGAGGATTCAAGATTGCAGATTGTGCTTAGTACCCAACATGGCCACATAGGGTTTATAATAGGTTTTAACTGCTTCGAGTCTTCTCTAAGTAAGTTTGACTGACAGATACAGCAATATCAACGACAAACATGGAACAAATAAATTGCTAGGGTATATAACTGTATATAGTTCAAGAATATGAACTATATTTACCACTTCTTCTTATAGAAGAAGCTAACTGGCTCTTTATTGAAAGATTTGAATCATCAGTGAATGGAATTTTTAGACTGTTCATGTGAGTTCTTCAGTTGTTATATAAGGTTATAGAATTTCCAGTTTTATAAAAGAAAATACAATGTCTGGCTCATATACAAGACAAAAGCTAACAGAAACTCCACAAGGAAGGCTATATATGATTGTACTTAAGAGATAGACACTTTTAATAAATGGTGATAAACGTATTCAAAGAAATAAAAGACAGTGTCTTCAGATTAAAGTGTAGTAGACATTTCTTCACCAAATAAGCAGAGCAGATAAAGACACAGAAATCACTATAAATATCCAAATTGGAATTCTGTCACTGAAGCATTCAGTCGCTAAGGTTGGTTAGTGGTCTCAACAGAATTTTTGTAATAGAAGAAACAGTGAAGAAATCTAAAGGCTAATTAATTTAAGTGAACAAATTTGTGGAACAGACGAGAAAGAAGTAGAAAGGGAACTACCTCAGAGTCGTAGGATACAGAAAACCATAACTACTCTCACACCAAGGATATGGCTAATTGGAAAGAGATGAACTTTTTAATTAGTTCAAACAGATGTAAACCATTGTTAGACAAAGCTCTATCAGTAATTATATTTAGTAATAATATTTTCTGTTCCAACTTACTTTATCATAAAGTAAAATAGTAGAGATGCTTTCAGGCAAAATGCCTACAATGAGGCAGATATGGACTCATTTCATTATCGGTGCATAGAATCACCTTCCAATATTGCTCTAGGGTCTTTAACAGAGTACAGCATAGTCTCTATAAAAATCAAAAAGGAAACTCTTTTAGGAGGTACAGATTTTGTAGCATTTGGAGAAGTAACTTACATTATGACTACAAAAAAGAGAGAGATTTAAATATGATTTTGTTGGCCTATAATACATACTAAGATTTTTGTTTTTAACTTGTATTATTATACTGGAGAGCATAAGAACAAAATATGTTACTAGAAAGCAATTAAAGGATTAAGAAAGTTCTGAAAATAAAAAAAAACTAGACTCCTTTATATATATATCAAAAAGTCTATCCCTTAAAATAACTTTAGAAATGCAGTTTAAAATAATCACAATATGATAGCTTTCTTAAGAAGTTGTCAATGTTAAGAAATAGAATGACAATTTCAACAGGATCATTGTGAAACTACATTTTATCTTTTTTGGGAGAATTTAATGTGTATAGTAATATAAAATGTATCTGTATTAATTGCCCCAAATTTCATACTCATTAAGATTGAAGCATAATAAAAGAATACAACACAATGATCTATTCAAGGAAAATATTTAATTACACAGCTTTGTACTGAAATGACAATATAATACAAATCTTAAATTTGTAAAATATTAGTGTCTTGTAGAGTGTTTTAGCAAAAGAAATTGCAATTCTGTGCTTTCTTCAAATGGTAGATGCTAGTATTTTAATATTATTTTAATTGTGATGCTAGTGGTTCTATAATTTCTCAACTTCAAACAGACTGCAATTTCAATCACACACATATATGAATGAAAGTATAATGCTTTAATGCAGATATAAATTATTAGAAGTATATCTATATTATCTACTGGATTCTTGTACAAATTAAATCTTTGTACAAGATTTAATGAACTTTGAATCATTGTTAGAATGCTCCTTCTACAGGGTTTAGATTTTGCTGTGTCATCAATTGAACAGCACTACCAGGGAATGTATTTGACAACATTACATTTGAATGCAGTAAATGTATAAGACACATAAAATGCTGGTAGTTAGACTGTGATGAGTTAGAAGCTTTGCACACAGTTAATTATTGATAATGTATGCCATTTCTCTGTGGATAACCTGACTTCAAAGGGAAATGTAATGTTTCTATATTCATTACCTTCCTGATATTTACATTAAAGATGCTAACTAGATTACAAAGATTATAGTTGATCATTAACTTATATGAAACAAGCACAGCATATTTTTAATTGATTGATACTCAATCATTGAGGAGGATTACTTTTCAGATCCTGTTGAATGTCTACAAATGTGGGCAAGTGATACACTATGTATTTGAATGAGTTACTCAAATTAAATGTTATCATTTTATAAATATATTTACCTTGGAGATTTATGGAATAATTTTCCTGTAATACTTAGTATTTGCAGTCTTACAATTCATGTAATTAGTTGCAAAGGGAGGATGATTTGTACTCTTAAGAAAGCATGACTTTGACCACATTTGAAACAAAAGTATATTTACTTGAAAACAAATTATAGTTAAATACAAACAATCACCTTGGAAGGGACATTTGTTTCCCTTATCCATTTATTAAATTTGCCTGTAAGTTCATTCACAAAGTTCAGTTCAGATGCCTGGTCTGTAGCATTAATTTTCACTGAGTATATATGGACCGAAGTTTTATGACCTCTATTTATAACATCAGACAACGCTACTTGAAAATATTCACTTTCAAAATTTTATTCCTGTCAAATTCTTTATCTAGACCAGTCACTTGACATTCTCACATGAGTGAGTATTAGAGCTTGTGCCCCTTTGACCTCGTGAGCTTGAAGTATAAATCATTAATACCAGATTCAATTCTCAATGTCTTTTGTACATTATTGGAGTCTTTGCTTTCATCCTGGTCTGTTGTCTGCAATCAAGTATATTCCATGATTACTTTCTTTTCTCCTGTGTCCCCCCTTGCTCCCTTCCTTCCTTCGCTTCCCCTCTCTCTCTTTCTTATTATATAATTTGCATGCGTATCTTTGTGGAAAATTATTTTGTGCAGCTTTTTAATGCTGAAATATCTTTTGAGATTCAAAAATGAAGTGCACTTATGAAACAAGGATTCATATTTAGCTTCACAGCATTTGAGAAATATAAATCAAAATCTGCATTTCATTTTTGGTGCCATAAAAATTCTACAAATTTAAGAAAGTGATCATCCCGGAATTAATAATATAGGCATACCTACATAAAAGAACCAGGACCCAGACGATCGGGAGTGTTGCATAACCTGATTGACTAAATCTTAAGAGGAACATTTGACACATAATGTTTCCCCTTCAACGGAGAAGATGACTATAGTGGCAAAGAAAATAACTATATTTAAATGACTTAAGGATAATCATTAGAAAGTGTGTATATTGAGTCTATATTTTATGACTTAAAAATCATACACATAAATGTACTGAAAGGTAGATTAAGAAAAGAAAATATAACTATAGTAATTATACACTATTAAACATTATTGTAACATATTGTTTTGCTTCTACTTTATGGGTTATTGAGTTCTATTCAGACTCATGAATTCTGGTGTTTGACTAATATATAATTCACATTATTAAACATAGTATCAATCTCCAGTGTTCGGATAAAATGATGTCCTTTGGTTTCTTTCTTTGTTGTGTGTTTGGCAGACAGAGAAGTGTTCTTCCTTTTCCTTACAATCTGGTCTAACTTTTGATGTCATGCTGCTTCTTGTCACGGAGACCTGTTTTCACAGTGTTTCTCCTGCAGTCAAGCACTGGAGCTGGACATTTGCTTCACAAGCATCAGACTTCTCACGATTATTTTCCTGAATTTATTGCAGGGCATCTTTTCTCAGTTCCACTCTAATAGGGCACCAGTGACGTAGGAAAGAACAGAAAGACAAATCAAGTTCTCTCCTTTGAAAGGGTCAATGTGAATTCTTAATAAAGAAATACAAAGAAATCCAAGAAAAGAAATGAAGTAATTTGTTTCCCTCAATACTGTTTTAATCAATAAAATTTTAGGAGTCATCAATAGTATATATTTGATAATAGAGTTAAGTCTGCAAAACATTATCTAAATATGTGCATAACTTATAAGTATTCAAATGTCACAGAGTAATACCAAGAAGTAGATACTGTAGCCAGTCTGTTTCACTCAGACATTCATAATCTGTTTATTAAGATCAGTATTACTCAGCTGTAAAAGCAATGACATCATGAAATTTGTAGGTGAATGGATGGAACTAGAAAAAAACATTATATTGTTTCTTTTATTGTCTGTGCTACTGGGATTCTACCTGGGAAGTGGTCTACTGTGCCCATGTCTTATAGACTACTTCCCACTTTCTCTTCTATCAGGTTCAATGTGGTCAGATTAATATTGAGGTCTTTGATCCATTTGGACTTGAGTTTTGTGCATGGTGATAGATATGGATCTATTTTCATTCTTCTACAGGTTGACATCCAGTTATGCCAGCACCATTTGTTAAAGATGCTATCCTTCTTCCATTGTATACCTTTAGCTCCCTTGTCGAAAATCAGGTGGTCATAGGTTTGTGGGTTAATATCTGCGTCTTCTATTCGGTTCCATAGGTCCACTTCTCTGTTCTTATGCCAATACCAAGCTGTTTTCAATACTGTTGCTCTGTAATAGAGTTTGAAGTCAGGGATGGTAATGCCTCCAGAAGTTCCTTTATTGTATAAAATTGTTTTGGCTATCCTGGGTTTTTTATTTTGCCATATAAACTTGATTATCATCCTCTCAAGGTCTGGAAAGAAATTTGATGGTATTTTGATGGAGATTGCATTGAATCTATAGATTGCTTTTGGTAGAATTGCCATTTTTACTATGTTGATACTTCCGATCCAATAGCAAGGGAGATCTTTCCATTTTCTAGTATCCTTTTCAATTTCGTTCTTCAAAGACTTAAAGTTCTTGTCAAATTGGTCTTTCACTTCTTTTGTAGAGTTACCCCAAAATATTTTATGCTATTTGTGGCTATCATGAAAGGTGATGTTTCTCTGATTTCCCTCTCTGCTTCTTTATCCTTTGTATATAGGAGGGCAACCGATTTTTTGGAGCTGATCTGATATCCTGCCACCTTACTAAAGGTGTTTATCAGCTGTAGGAGTTCTTTGGTAGAGTTTTTGGGGTCGCTTATGTACACTATCATATCGTCTGCAAATAACGAAAGTTTAACTTCATCCTTTCCAATTCGAATCCCCTTGATCCCCTTATGTTGTCTTATTGCTATTGCTAGAACTTCAAGCACTATATTGAAGAGGTATGGAGAGAGTGGACAGCCTTGTCGTGTTCCTGATTTTAGTGGAAAGGCTTTGAGTTTCTCTCCATTCAATTTGATATTAGCTGTTGGCTTGCTGTATATTGCTTTTATTATATTTAGGTATGATCCTTATATCCCCAATCGCTCCAACATCTTTATCATAAAGGGGTATAGAATTTTGTCAAATGCTTTTTCAGCATCCAATGAAATGATCATATGGTTTTTTTCTTTCAGTTTATTCATATGATGGGTTACATTGATAGATTTGCATATTTTGAACCAGCCCTGCATCTCTGGCATGAAACCTACTTGATCATAATGGATAATTTTTCTAATGTGTTCTTGGATTTGGTTTGCCAGTATTTTATTGAGAATTTTTGTGTCGATGTTCATGAGTGAGACTGGCCTGTAATTCTCTTTCTTGGTCGTGTCTTTGTGTGGTTTTGGCATCAGGGTAACTGTAGCTTCATAAAAAGAGTTTGGCAATGACTCTTCTGTTTCTATATTGTGAAATACATTAAGGAGTATAGGTATCAGCTCTTCCTGGAAGTTCTGGTAGAATTCTGCATTGAAACCATCTGGTCCTGGGCTTTTTTTGGTAGGGAGATTTTTGATAACAGCTTCTAATTCTTCACGACTAACAGGTCTATTTAGATTGTTCACCTGTTCTTGATTCAACTTTGGTATAGGGTACTTATCTAAAAAAATGTCCATTTCTTTTACGTTTTCCAACTTTGTGGCATATAAACTTACGTAGTAAGATCTAATGATTCTCTGAATTTCCTCTGTGTCTGTGGTTATGTCCCTCTTTTCATTTCTGATCTTATTAATTTGCATGTTCTCTCTCTGCCATTTGATTAGATTGCATAGTGGTTTGTGGATCTTGTTGATTTTCTCCAAGAACAAGCTTTTTGTTTCATTGATTCTTTGGATTGTTTCCTGGGTTTCTATTTTGTTGATTTCATCCCTCAGTCTGATTATTTCCAGTCTTCTACTCCTTCTGGGTAAATCTGCTTCTTTTTTTTCTAGAGCTTTCAGGTGTGCTCTTAAGTCTCCAATATGTGCTTTCTCTGTTTTCTTTAATTGGGCACTTAGTGCTATGAACTTTCCTCTTCACACTGCTATCATAGTGTCCCATAGGTTTGAATATATTGAAACTGAGAAGCTTCTGTAAAGCAAAGGACACTGTCACTAAAACAAAAAGGCTACCTTCTGACTGGGAGACGATCTTCACCAACCACTCATCAGAGAAAGGTCTGATCTCCAAAATATACAAAGACCTCAAGAAACTAGACACTAAAACTCTAATTAACCCAATTAAAAAATGGGGTACTGAACTGAACTCAGAATTCTCAAGAGAACTTCCAATGAAGAACTTCAAAAGACTTAAGGTCATGCTCAACCGCCTTAGCGATCAGGGAAATGCAAATCAAAACAACTTTGAGGTATCATCTTACACCTGTCAGAATAGCTAAAGTCAAAAACACCAATGATAGCCTATGCTGGAGAGGATGTGGAGTGAGGGGAACACTCATCCATTGTTGGTGGGAATGCAAACTTGTGCAGCCACTGTGGAAATCAGTGTGGCGGTTTCTCAGGAAACTGGGAGTCAACCTCCCTCAGGACCCAACAATTCCACTCTTGGGTATATTCCCAAGAGATGCCCTATCATACTACAAAAGTATTTGTTCAACTATGTTCAGAGCAGCACTATTTGTATTAGCCAGAACCTGGAAACAACCTAGGTGATCCTCAATAGAAGAATGGTTAAAGAAGGTGTGGAACGTATACACATTAGAGTTTTACTCAGCGGTAAAAAACAATGACATCTTGAATTTTGCATGCAAATGGATGGAAATAGAAAATGCTTTACTGAGTGAGGTAAGCCAGACCCAAAAAGAGGAATATGGTATGTATTCACTCATATGTGAATTCTAGCCATAATTAAAGGTCTTTGAGCCTATTATTCGTGATCCTAGAGAAGCTAAATAAAAAGGTGAACCTGAAGAAAATCATGTAGTTATCCTCCTGGATATTGGAAGTAGACAAGATTGCCAGGCAAACTTGGGGGTACGGGGGTGCGGGTGGGGTTGGGGGGTTGGGGGATGGATGTAAGGGGAGGGGAGTTGTGTAGAGAGAAGGGAGAATGGGAGGATTCAGGATCATTTGGGGGAATGGGATGGGTGGGATGGAGGAAGGATGGATATGGGAGCAGGGAAGTAAATATCTCAACTAAGGGAGTCATTTTAGTGTTTGTAAGAAACTTGATTCTAGAGGGGTTCCCAGGTCCAAGGAGAGATGCCCAGATTGTTCCCTGGGCACCAGAGGAGAGGGTGCATGAACTGGTCTCGTCCCATAACCATACTGATGAATATTTTGCATATCACAATAGAACCTTCATCTGGCGATGGAGCACTGGACTTAACTCCCTAGGTCCAAATGAGGAGCAGAAGGAGGGAGAATGTGAGCAAGGAAGTCAGGATCACAAGGGGTGCGTCGACTCACTGAGATGGTGGGACTGATCTAATGGGAGCTCACTAAGGCCAGTTGGACTGGGAGTGAGGGAGCATGTGATCAAAATGGACACTCTGAACATGGCTGGCAATGAAGGCTGACTGAGAAGCCAAGGACAATGGCATTGGGATTTAATTCTACTGCATGGACTAACGTTGTGGGAGCCTGGTTTGTTTGGATGTTCACCTTTAAAGACCTGTATGGATGGGGGAGGACCTTGGACTTCCCATGGGGCAGGGAACCCTGACTTAAGACTAGAGAGGGAGGGGGAGGTGGGGAGAGGGAGACGGGGAGGGGGAGGTAGGAAGGGGGAGGGCAAAGGGAGGCGGGGAAGAGGTAGAAATTTTAATAAATAAATAAAGAAAAAAGAAAAAAAAACATTCTAAGTTAGGTAACCTAGACTCAAAAAGACAAACACAATATGTACTCACTCTTAAGTAGGGATTAGATGTAAAACAAAGGATAATAAGATTACAGTCCAGAGTCAGAGAAGCTAGGTAACAACAGAGACTCTAAGGGAACACATGGACCACTTGGGGAAGTGGAGTCAAATGATGTCTTTTAGTTAAACTGGGGGCTAGGGATGGTGGGAAAGAGAGGATGGGAGGTGAGAACTTGAGAGAATGTGATCATAGAGAGGGAAATTGTTATTTCAAAGGTACCATAAACAGATTGTGTTTTAGCATGCAGAGAGAGAGAGAGAGAGAGAGAGAGAGAGAGAGAGAGAGAGAGAAAGAGAGTGAGAGAGAAAAGAGAGAGAGAGAGAGAGAGAAAGCAAGATATATTGATCAATGGAGTTGAGTTGAAAATAGAAACGTAAATCCATACACCACCCATGGACACCCAATTTTGATAAAGAACCCAGAAATACACTCTGAAAAGAAATACACAGCGTCTTCAACAACTTGTGCTGCTCAAAATAAGTACTTGAACATGGAGAAATGCAAATAGATCCATACTTACCAATAACCCTGCAAAAACTTGACTCCAGATAGATTTAAAACTTCAACATAGTCTCTTCCCCACTCCCCTCTGGGACCACAAGATCTCCCCAGAGCTGCTTCCTTGCACGCTGGGCCTGGACTGTGGGCTCAGGCCGGCAGGGGCATTTCCTTTGCTTTGAGAGCCTGCCTGAGGACAGGTAAGCTCTGTCTCAGCTCAGCCACACTCCTGGCCAGCAAGAGACAGTGATCTTCTAGCAGTCATCCATTGGAGGAGGGGTGAGTTTTCTCCTGTCCCGAGGGCTTTGGCTAGGAGGAATTCAGACTTTCCCCGCCCCCCTCGACTATCTGGTCACCAGGCAGAGGAGGCTCCTCCCTGCAGAGCTCTCCAGAATCCTGTCCCAGTCTTTATCCAGGCACACCTTCCTCTTTTCCCCCCTTCCCTCTGGGGCCACAAGATCTCCCCAGAGCAGCTCCCTTGCGCGCTGGGCCTGGGCTGTGAGTGTAACCCAGCAGGAGGGAGTGCCTGTGTTTCAATAGGCTGCCTGAGGAAAGGTAGACCTTCTGTCAGTGAAGTCCCTGCCCAACAAGGGAACCTGACCTGGTACCAGAAGATCCAATAGAGAGCATTTGAAGGAAGAGATGGGCAAACGCCAAGGCAAGACCTCCTCCAACAATCTAAAAAACAACATGAAAACACTAGAACCCAATGACCCTACAATAGAAGGACTTGAACCTCTTAATTCAGAAGAAGCAGAAAAAAATGCCATTATGAAAGCAATAGAGTCCCTTAAACAGGATATGAATAACTCCCTTAAACAACTGGATGAGAAGTACAACAAAAAGATTGAAGAAATGAGTAAAGAAATGGATGAGAAATATAGCAAAAAGTTTGAAGAAATGAGTAAATCCATGAATGATACACTGAGAAACCAAGAAAAAACAATCAAACAGGTAATGGAAACAGTTCAAGAATTGAAAACTGAAATGGAGTCAATGAAGAAAACACAAAACGAGGGTTGGCTGGATATGGAAAATCTAGGTAAACGAACAGAGACTACAGAATCAAGCATAACCAATAGGATACAAGAGATGGAAGAACGAATCTCAGAGTCTGAAGATACCATAGAGAAAATAAATGCTCTGATCAAAGAAAACAGCAAATCCAATAAATTCTCATCACAAAACATTCAAGAAATCTGGGACACAATAAAAAAACCAAATCTAAGAATAATAGGGATTGAAGAAGGAGAAGAACTGCAGATCAAAGGACCAGAAAATATATTCAACAAAATTATAGAAGAAAACTTTCCCAACATAAAGAATGATATTCCTATGAAGGTTCAAGAAGCATACAGAACACCGAATAGACTTGATCAAAAAAAAAAAAAAATCCCCTCGCCATATAATAATCAAAACACAAAACATACAGATTAAAGAAAGAATATTAAGAGCTGCAAAGGAAAAAGGGCAAGTAACTTATAAAGGTAAACCTATCAGACTTACACCGAACTTCTCTATGGAAACCATGAAAGCCAGAAGGTCCTGGATAGAGGTACTGCAGAAACTAAGAGAGCATGGATGCAAACCCAGACTACAATACCCAACTAAGCTATCGTTCACTATCAATGGAGAAAACAAAATATTCCAAGATAAGAACAAATTTAAACAATTCGTAGCCACAAACCCAGCCTTACTGAAAGTAATAGAAGGAAAATCGCAACCCAAGGAATCCAACATTGCCAACATTACCTACAATAACTCAGACATCTAGCGACCCTTCACGAGCTTAACTCAAAAAAGGGGCAAATACAAACTCTATTAAACAAATAAACAAAAAATAATAATAACCGGAGTCAACAACCACTGATCATTAATATCACTTAATATTAATGGACTCAATTCACCTATAAAAAGGCAAAGACTAAGAGATTGGATACGAAAACAGGATCCAACATTCTGCTGTTTACAAGAAACACACCTCAACCACAAAGACAGACATCTACTCAGAGTAAAGGGCTGGGAAAAGGTTTTTCAAGCAAACGGACCTAAGAAACAAGCAGGTGTGGCCATTCTAATTTCCAACAAAATTGAATTCAAACTAAAATCAATCAGAAGAGATGGAGTTGGACATTTTATACTCATAACAGGAACAATTCATCAGGAGGAAGTCTCAATCCTGAATATCTACGCACCTAATATAAAGCCTCCTACTTATGTAAAAGAAACACTTCTAGAACTCAAGGCAGTCATCAAACCACACATACTAATAGTAGGAGACTTCAACACTCCTCTCTCACCAATGGACAGGTCAAGCAGACAGAAACCTAACAGAGAAATAAGAGAATTATTGGAGGTATTGAATCAAATGGACTTAACAGACATCTATAGAATGTTCCACCCAAATAGGAAAGAATATACTTTCTTCTCTGCAGCTCATGGAACCTTCTTGAAAATTGACCACATACTGGGTAACAAAGCAAACTTCCACAGATACAAAAAAATATTAGTAACCACCTGTGTCTTGTAGACCACCAGACCACCATGGATTAAAGTTAGAATTCAACAACAGTGCTACCCCCAGGAAGCTAACAAATTCATGGAAGTTGAACAGTCAACTACTGAATCACCCCTGGGTCAAGGAAGAAATAAAGAAAGAAATTAAAGTCTTCCTTGAATTTAATGAAAATAAAGACACAACATACTCAAACCTATGGGACACTATGATAGCAGTGCTAAGAGGAATGTTCATAGCACTAAGTGCCCAATTAAAGAAAACGGAGAAAGCACACATTGGATACTTAACAGCACACTTGAAAGCTCTAGAAAAAAAAGAAGCTGATTCACCCAGGAGGAGTAGAAGATTGGAAATAATCAAACTGAGGGCTGAAATCAACAAAGTAGAAACCCAGGAAACAATCCAAAGAATCAATGAATCAAAAAGTTGGTTCTTGGAGAAAATCAACAAGATCGACAAGCCCCTATCCAAATTAATCAAACGGCAGAGAGAGAACATGCAAATTAATAAGATCAGAAATGAAAAGGGGGACATAACCACAGACACAGAGGAAATTCAGAGAATCATTAGATCTTACTACGAAAATTTATATGCCACAAAGTTGGAAAATGTACAAGAAATGGACATTTTTTTTAGATAAGTACCATATACCAAAGTTGAACCAGAACAGGTGAACAATCTAAACAGATCTGTCAGTCGTGAAGAATTAGAAGCTGTTATTAAAAATCTCCCTACCAAAAAAAGCCCAGGACCAGATGGTTTCAATGCAGAATTCTACCAGAACTTCCAGGAAGAGCTAATACCTATACTCCTTAATGTATTTCACAATATAGAAACAGAAGAATCATTGCCAAACTCTTTTTATCAGGCTACAGTTACCCTGATACCAAAACCACACAAAGACACGACCAAGAAAGAGAATTGCAGACCAATCTCACTCATGAACATTGACGCAAAAATACTCAATAAAATACTGGCAAACCGAATCCAAGAATACATTAGAAAAATTATCCATTATGATCAAGTGGGCTTCATCCCAGAGATGCAGGGCTGGTTCAACATACGCAAATCTATCAATGTAATCCATCATATAAATAAACGGAAAGAAAAAAACCATATGATCATTTCATTGGATGCTGAAAAAGCATTTGACAAAATTCAACACCCATTTATGATAAAGGTGTTGGAGAGACTGGGGATACAAGGATCATACCTAAATATAATAAAAGCAATATACACCAAGCCGACAGCTAACATCAAACTGAATGGAGAGAAACTCAAAGCCTTTCCACTAAAATCAGGAACGCGACAAGGCTGTCCACTCTCTCCATACCTCTTCAATATAGTGCTTGAAGTTCTAGCAATAGCAATAAGACAACATAAGGGGATCAAGGGAATACGAATTGGAAAGGATGAAGTTAAACTTTCGTTATTTGCAGACGATATGATAGTGTACATAAGCAATCCCAAAAACTCTCTACCAAAGAACTCCTACAGTTGATAAACACCTTTAGTAATGTGGCAGGATACAAGATCAACTCCAAAAAATCGGTAGCCCTCCTATACACAAAGGATAAAAAAGCAGAGAGGGAAATCAGAGAAACATCAACTTTCATGATAGCCACAAATAGCATAAAGTATCTTGGGGTAACTCTAACCAAGGAAGTGAAAAACCTATTTGATAAGAACTTTAAGTCTTTGAAGAAAGAAATTGAGGAGGATACCAGAAAATGGAAAGACCTCTCCTGCTCTTGGATTGGGAGAATCAACATAGTAAAAATGGCAATTCTACCAAAAGCAATCTATAGATTCAATGCAATTCCCATCAAAATCCCATCAAACTTCTTCACAGACCTGGAGAGAACAATAATCAAGTTTATATGGATAAACAAAAAACCCAGGATAGCCAAAACAATCTTATACAATAAAGGAACTTCTGGAGACATTACCATCCCTGACTTCAAACTCTATTACAGAGCAACAGTATTGAAAACAGCTTGGTATTGGCATAAGAACAGAGAAGTCGACCTATGGAATCGAATAGAAGACCCGGGTATTAACCCACAAACGTATGAACACCTGATTTTCGACAAGGGAGCTAAAGGTATACAATGGAAGAAGGATAGCATCTTTAACAAATGGTGCTGGCATAACTGGATGTCAACCTGTAGAAAAATGAAAATAGACCCATATCTATCACCATGCACAAAACTCAGGTCCAAATGGATTAAAGACATCAACATTTCCCGACCACTTTGAACCTCATAGAAGAGAAAGTGGGAAGTAGTCTACAAGACATAGGCACAGGAGACCACTTCCTAAGCAGAACCCCAGAAGCGCAGACAATAAGAGAAAAAATAAATAAATGGGACCTACTGAAACTGAGAAGCTTCTGTAAAGCAAAGGACACTGTCACTAAAACAAAAAGGCTACCTTCGGACTGGGAGAAGATCTTCACAAACCCCTCAACAGACAAAGGTCTGATCTCCAAAATATACAAACAACTCAAGAAACTAGACACTAAAACTCTAATTAACCCAATTTAAAAATGGGGTACTGAACTGAACAGAGAATTCACAACAGATGAACTTCGAATGGCTAAAAAGCACTTAAGGTCATGCTCAACCTCCTTAGCGATCAGGGAAATGCAAATCAAAACAACTTTGAGGTATCATCTTACACCTGTCAGAATAGCCAAACTCAAAAACACCAATGATAGCCTATGCTGGAGAGGATGTGGAATGAGGGGAACACTCATCCATTGTTGGTGGGAATGCAAACTTGTGCAGCCACTGTGGAAATCAGTGTGGCGGTTTCTCAGGAAACTGGGAGTCAACCTCCCTCAGGACCCAGCAATTCCACTCTTGGGAATATACCCAAGAGATGCCCTATCATACTACAAAAGCATTTGTTCAACTATGTTCAGAGCAGCACTATTTGTATTAGCCAGAACCTGGAAACAACCTAGGTGACCCTCAATAGAAGAATGGTTAAAAAAGGTGTGGAACATATATACATTAGAGTTTTACTCAGCGGTAAAAAACAATGACATCTTGACTTTTGCATGCAAATGGATGGAAATAGAAAACGCTTTACTGAGTGAGGTAACCCAGACCCAAAAAGAGGAATATGGTATGTATTCACTCATAAGTGAATTCTAACCGTAATTAAAGGTCTTTGAGCGTATTATTCGTGATCCTAGAGAAGCTAAATAAGAAGATAAACCTGATGAAAATCAAGTAGCTATCCTCCTGTAGATTGGAAATAGACAAGAGTGCCAGGTAACCTCGGGTGCATGGGGGGGGAGAGGCTGTTGGAAGGGGAGAGGGTTAGAGAGAAGGGAGTAGGGGAGGAATGGGGAAAGATCGGGGGACTGTGATGGGGGGAGGGAGAATGGATAGATATGGGATCAGGGAAGTATATACCTCAACTAAGGGAGTCATTTTAGGGTTTATAAGAGACTTGAGTATAAAGGGGATCCCAGGTCCAAGGAGAGATCCCCAGATTGTTCTCTGGACAGAGGAGAGGGTACCTGAACCGGCCTTGGCCCACAACCATACTGATGAACATTTTGCATATCACCATAGAACCCTCATCTGGCGATGGAGGGAGATGGAGGGGGAGACCCACTTCGAAACACTGGACCTAGCTCCCTAGGTCCAAAGGAGAGGCAGAAGGAAGGAGAACGTGAACAAAGAAGACAAGAGCAGAGGAAACCTTCATCCGACGTTGGATGGCGATACAGACGGAGACCCATATTGGAGCACTGGACGGAGCCCTCCACGGTCCAAATGAGGAGCAGAAGGATGAAGACAATGAAAAAAGAAATCAGGATTGCGATGGGCGCCATCACCCACTGATACAAGGGGACTGATCTAATGAGAGTTCACCAAGGCCAGCTGGACTGGAACTGAAGGAGCACGTGATCTAACCAGATTCTCTGAATGTGGCCGGATTCTCTGGATGTGGCTGGCCCGGAGTCTTTCTGAAAAGCCATTGACAATGACACTGGGACTTGTTTCCTCTGCATATACTGGATTTTTGGGATCCAGTCTGTTTGGATGCTCACCTTCCTGGACCTGTAGGGAGGGGGGAGGAACTTGAACTTCCCACAGGGCAGGAAACCCTGACTACTCTTAGGGATGGAGAGGGAGGAGGAGAAGGAGTGGGGGAGTGGGAGGGTGTTGGGAGGAGGGGCGGAAATGGAAACTTTTATAATTTAATAAACTTAAAAAAAAACCAAATAAATAAATAACTAAATAGAACTAAAAAAAAAAAAACCTTCAACATAATGCAGTATTCTAACTGATAGGGCCAAAAGTGGGGAATAGCCTTAATCTTCCTGGCATAGGAAAGGTTTTGTGGAGAAAAGACAATTAGCACAGGAACTAAGAGGAACAACTAAACGGCCTTTGGGTGTAGCAGTGTTTTGCAGATGGACCCATTGGGACTGGGCTCAGCAACTCGGCATACTTTGATAGGTTGGCACTTTCTGCAGTGGTCCATCTGTTTCAGCACTATCTCTTAATAGCAAGGGGAAGCATGCTATTTCGCCTGGGCAGAATATTCACTGAGTGATTTTCTAGAAAATTTACAAGTTTGCATGACAGAAATGTATGCAAAAAAAGCAGCACCTTGTCTTAAATCCAAGAAGTTAATAAAAAAAAAGCTACTTGTAGCGGGGTAATTTTGAAATGAAGGAAAGTTTTATTAAGCTAAAAAAATACATAGAAAGATGTTCAAATAGGAATAGTGAAACAAGAAATACAAAAATTAAGTCTACGACTCAATCTATGGAAACAGTCACATAAAATTCCAAATGTGTGGACACAATATTCTTATAAAAACACTATAAAATATTATGAAAGCAGTATGTAAGAAAGCAGCAGCTGTGCAAATGTGATATCTAACCTTTTTTATATGCTAGACTCATAAGTAGAGAAATATTCTCTATTTTATTTTTATTTATTTTGTGGAGGTTCCCTAAAGCATATAAATGTTTAACAGGTAAATGAACCAAACCAAACCAGTGCTCATCCCTTTAGTAGAGCATGGTCTGGGAGTTGAACGCACAAAACTGTTAGTCTTGTTTCCCTCCGAAAATCCATTCTCGATTTTAAATAACTAAATGTGTTCTGCTCCTTGCCATCCCATGAAAGGTTTCAATAAGATAAAGCAGACTTCAATATATGTTTGCTGAGCAGTGCTGGAAACATTTTTACTTCCTTAAATGAATACAATTTATGGTTCAAGTATTTTAATAAATTTTTTGGACAGGTAATAAGACATAATACATACAAGTTGTAAGCAGGAAAAACCCAAGTTAGCTAACTAGTGTGGGTACATCAGCATCTTTCTGGAAAAGACTATATAAAATAAAATGGGACAAATAATTTTGCATGTGATAGGACACTAGAATGAGTTCTGGCATGAAAAAAAATCCAGGGCCACACTATAAATGGAGTCTGAAATGAATCCAAATGTCTAATCATAGTAAAGCTACCTACCCTTCATGACATAGCCGCACACAGAGGTGCTGCTTGGATGAGTTCTCAGATCAAAATTATGGAAACTAATAAGCAACTTTGTGACATGAAAGGATATAATATTTGTGAAAGCAAGCATTCTAGCAAGGCATTAAAAATATCTTCAAAGAATAAAAACCATATGGAGAATAACTGGAATTCAACTGGAGCATACTACTACAATGGCTTGTAATATATTATAACAGCATAATGAAGGATGAAATGATATTTCAAAGAAATATATCTGACAATACCAAGATGGAATTGTTTTTGTCCAATACCCTGAGAAATCATGTTGGGATAAGTGGATGAAGATATACTTGAGCCCCCAGATCCCTTCGGGATCCTAACAGTGCTGTCATGAGAACGGAGCATGAGGGCAGGAAGGTGATTTGGATCAGTCAATTCACATAGTAACATTCCTTTGACACGCCTACTTGGGGGCATAGGTACCAGCTTGGGAGGTGTCCCAGAGGCCCTAGATTAATAAGACCTTTTTGACTGAAATATAAACAGAGACATTGTTCCAGGGTAAAACGAAGTAGAAATGTAGAATGTTTATTAAATCCAGAAGTCTGTCTAGTACTGACCAAATTTAGTTATTATGTCTATAGGAAAATTTCATTTTGAACAAGGAAATAATTACATGTGGCTTCCTGTGAATCTCAATATGACGATAAATACAAAAAAGTTTGGAATATATACAAGACCACTGAGTCTTTAAATGTGTGGCAAGATTTTTTACTATGATCATTCCTGTTTATTTTAGGTTGTTTTTGCATGAGAAGTAATATTGAATTCAGCCTTTCACTATCTAAGTATAATTGAATATTTCCTCAATTCTGCCAAAGCTTTCAATTGACTCACGATAAAACGTGGTATAGTACTTACAGCATCCAATCATGTAGTTTAGCGCCTTAATAAATCAGACATGCAAACACAATGAATGGATAAGCAGTCAGCTGGTAGAATCATGGCGATGAATGGGGTGTAAAACATTTGTTCAGCCTGACAGGTACAAACATTTCTCTACAGATGATTTATATAAATGGCTAAGGAGTATTCGTTCTATGCAGAGGAAAAAAATGTCTGCAAAAACCATAAAGTGCAGGGGAAAGTGTGTTATTGGAAAGTCTGATATTATATAAGTTATAACATGAATATTTCAGAGTGACTTTGATAGTCCTACAACTGTAGTTTCTCAAAATGAGAGCACAGAGTAGACTCGGTATTTATTTAAATACAAGTCTAACCCAAGGTTGCAATACATTACTTTTATCATTTTCTGATGGAAGTTTAAGTTGAAAAATTCTAAGACAACAATATAAAGCTTACGGTATCTGTGATGACAGAGGAAAACATTGAGACAACCAGATATCTCTTATCAGACTCTGAAAAAGCAAGAATTATTTTCAATGGAAATACCGGACAGGAAATTTCCTAATAATATAAATAAAATTAGTAAAAACAATGAAGGCTATGAGATAAAATATCCCTGCCAAACATTTGTTATATCATATTGTGACTGCAGTGTTTGATTTATGTAACAGTAGAATTAAAATGGTTTTTAATAAATAAAAGAAAATGTGCTTTTTGTCGGCAGTAGCTTGCATTTTCTTCAAAAATCACAGTCTCAGACATGATCATATAATAACAGGATGCAGGGCTGAGGGGAAAAGGTGAATGACAAAGAGAGGGAACAATACAGGAACTAGCATCAAGCTGAATCCATTGAGGGTGAAGAGTGTAAATTCTTTCAGGGCATGAAAAAAAAAAGGGAACATAGTCTACTTCAGAATTTTTAACTCTTGGCAGAAAAAGGTGAATAAATTTATTGGCTTTAGTTGTAAAACACTTTCTAGGGGTCCCAAATCTTAACTCCCCAGTACACTTGAATTGTGCGTATCTAATCTCTTTCATGGGGTTTTAAGTTTGATATCCTCTCCATGATTTTATTTGATGAAAACCATGACATTTTCTTGACCATTTCGTCTATTCATTAATTATTTCATTCCATTTCCTGTTCTCTTTCCCTTTCTTCCTCATTTCATTTCTTCCATTCCTTTTCTTCCGTTTCATGTGAAAGACAAGATTTTCAGAGACGGGGCTCACCTGGAATTTACTAGATGGCCTAGATTGGCACTAACTCATGAGAATCGCTCTGTGTCGTCTGCCTTTATACTGTATTGCAGTCACCATCTACCGCTCTTGAGTCTCAACCTTTATTCTTAACCATTTCTAGGTAGGACACAAAGAAAAACGCATGTTACAAGATCGTTTTGCCTATTTAACTGAGCAAGGGTGTAATGTTCTTGACTAGTATCCATGACTTCATACTAGATTGGGATAAAGTGGCTAGCTCACTATATTCTTATGTCGTCTGTCATTCCATTCATTGAACTTACTAAACGATCCCATGACCTTTCACCCATTAGCATGCACACGGAAGCCTGTACAGCTGCACATACCCCAGTCCTCCAAGTGAGCATGAGCAATTTCCCGACTCCACCTTCTGTCAAGTCAGTTCTTGAACTTTAGCAGCCATCGTTCGTGTTGCTTAGGAAAT
The DNA here is from genome assembly GCF_982192425.1 of Myodes glareolus. NCBI lineage: Eukaryota > Metazoa > Chordata > Mammalia > Rodentia > Cricetidae > Myodes > Myodes glareolus. Next base: position 38,132,754 of record NC_142052.1, on the reverse strand, counting down.
GTCAAAACTGCTAGGGTAAACATTGTCCTTTATTTTTCAGTCCCTGTAAGCTTATTAAACTAATCTCTTGTCAAGATCCAACAGGGTTAGGAAAGCTGGCACAGCTGTATGCCGCAGAGACCAGTCTCGGCAGTGAAGAACTGATCTGAAAGTTATTTGTTTTCCCTAGGAAATATCACTTTGCTGTTACTGTACTGGTGACTCAGGGGTAAATAAAAGTATAGTTGCGCAGGCGGAGTATAAATGCAGTGGCCATGGAGCAGTTGCAGGTTGTAATATCACCTATGCTTGGTCAACTAGAGGAGTCCTCCAAGCAGGAGTCTCCATTGTAACTCACTTATCACACTGAGCGTATCTCCTGCTCCTTTTGGCTCCCGAACTCTCTTCCACACATTGTCCCACAAACACTGCCCAGGAATCTACCATCTTCCTTTAGAATTCAAATCAAGGATGCTGGCAAGGGCATATCCGGTGTGGGCGGCCGTAAACAAACAAGCAGCCTCTGACTGTACATATTATTCATAAGAAGGAAGGATGTCTTCTCAAAGAACACTCTCCTAAGCTCAAAATCGACAGCTTTCTCTCGGGTAGGGAGTAGGTAGACGAGCCTGAATCGTGAGGTACTTTACTAAGTAGAGAATGTGGTCTTTCTTCAGCATCTGTCTGAGCTTTGGAGAGAGCTTATCTGTGTTCCATTCAGTTTAAGGCTTGTGACAACAATGAACCTGTAAGGAAACTGTTCTCTACAGCTACCTACACTGGATTTACGTTTTAAGAATTATACTATCATAATTTATTAAACCCTTTTTTCATTCAGAGGATAACAGGTCTTTGATGAAAATTTATCACTCCTTTTCAAAACAGAAAGAAAAAACAGTATGTACTTACATTAAGAGACTGCAATAGCTGTTAGGGAAGAACACACTACTCTAAGTTATGATTGACATATATTTATAATGTGTACTACTTTTACTAATGTTCTGAATGTTACTAATATCCATTAGAAGTATAGTTGAAGGTGTCTTAACTTTCTCTAAGCTTAAAAATTAGCCTCATATATATTTTTCAATGAGAAAACAATAATCCATAATTCTTAAGGGGCTTTTCAGATTTTTAGTATAATGTGTTAATACTCCTTTGCTTGTATGTTTAATATTACAGAGTTCTGTCTTCATTTGCCCTTCAGTTACTGAGGTGAATAGTCTGACCTAGAGGATACTAATTACTTGGTTTATTAGCTTCACGTTATATCAGTAATGGGGTGAGAGCCAGCGTAATTACTATGTCTTGAAAAATTATGCTGTTTTATTATCATGAACTCAGAGATGTTCCCAATTCTTTACAACTCATCTAAGGTTGTTAAGTAGAATGAACATGATTTTAACTTTTAGGAACAAACCTTAAGGGCATTTTTGAACATGTCCCCTTAAATATTATAATTATAAGCTTTGAATATCAATAAAAAGTATGTAACTTTTCTGTAGTATTTTTCATGTATTTCTTTCTCAAAAATTTGTATGGTAAGATTATCTTTAATACACCATAGTATCCAATGACTGGTAAATTTGTGTCAAAGTCAGTATATTTTAAATAAAATTTTTAGAGGACAGATCTTAACATTATGTTTGACGGCATGTTTAAGGGGACAATCTGCAGCACACAAGTGATTGAAGTCAAGACCGATGCAATAAGTAATTCTGTTTATATCCATCAACAAACTACACAAACTGCACAAAACATTCCTGTCCTGAATCTACATGTTTGCTTGTTTGAAAAGGATAAACAATTTAAGTAACTATTTGGGCCTTTCTAAGTCATCATTATTTCTTTAACTTTAGATATTATGAAATCATAACTACATGAGAACTTATGACAAATAAGTAATCTACTATTTGCACAGTATCAGAGTGCTAGTGTATATATACACATATATGTATATATACATGCACACATATGATATACAGATATAACAAATATATATATACATATATTTATTAGATGAAGTAATAGTGATTTGGCCTCGTAGGATATTACTTTATAATTTCAGAATATCCACTGTAGATTTTAGTATTTCGATTATTTTAAAATTTTAATATAATTAGAATATATAATGAAATTGACAACTCTGAATATATATCATTTTTTCATAATATTTTTATTGATTATTTGGTAATTTCACATCATGAACCCCTAGCACACTCACTTCCTAGTCTTCCTAGATCCACCCCCTAACCATGTGCCTTTTCCTGAAAAATTAATAATAATGATAAATATCAAGTACATTTGTGTTTCCTTTATATTCACTGGAGTATGCTCAAACTCCAGGTGATCAGCCTTAAAAGACAACTGAGACTTTTTTATCCATTTCCTGCCAGAAACCATCAACTGTAGAGAGCTACAATTCAACATTCATATCAAAAATTTTAAAAGATATCTTCAGTGGCTTCTTGTCTAGGCCGCTATGTTTTTTAAGGGGGTACAATGGGGACAGGGGTTGTCACATTGATATAACCCAGATCCAGGTAGACAAAATATGTACTCACTCGTAAGTGGCTTTTAGACATAAAGCAAAGAAAAACCAGCCTACAGTTCACATTCTTAGAGAATCTAGACAACAAAGAGGATCCAAGCTGTTCTGTACCTCCTTTTCAAAAGATGGACGCTCAGCTGGGTGGGGAGTTCCCTGAGGTCACCACTCTCTTTACCACATTTAACATCATGCTTTCCTTTAATCTCTTTCTCTTCTTCAAAATAAGACTTAGTTGCATTCCACTTCCTGTTTTTCCTTTTCTCCTTGAATTGTACATTTTACATTTCCCCTTGTTCATAGGCTCCTTTTCATTATAGAGTTGCATAAGCTTGGACACTAGTAATCACCCAGGAAAAAAATATGTCTTTTTTTGAGATTTGCATTGTCAAGGGCATTAACCCAAATCTCTTCACTTAAGCATGAAACAGACTTTTTGAACAAGGGCAAAAATCAGCCACATTCTTCACCAAAATATCGAAAGCCTGGTCTCTATGATACATACTAAAATTCTTCTATTCTGAATCTTCTTGAGCCAGGGTCCTACAGTTCAAATCCCTTTCAGCACCTCTGTCTTCCATGTTCCTATTGGAGGACCTATTAAGCCCCACTTAGAGTGCTGCTTTTGTAATCCATAGTCTCACAGCCCACATTCCTTCAAACAAAAGCATGGTTAGATCTATCACAGAAATACCCCAGTCCCTAGTGCCAGCTTCTTTCTTAATTTAGTTTCTATTGCCATGAAGAGATATCATGATCATGGCAACTCTTATAAAGAAAAACATTTCACTGGGGCTGGCTTTACAGTTCAGAGTTTTTGTCACACACACACACACACATATATACATGCACACACATGTATATTTGCACAGATATTTATATGTATGTATATATATTATGTAAGTATATATATTCATATAGAAAGATATCAGATAGATAGATAGATATTTAGATAAATGGTTAGTTGATAGAGAGATAGAGCATCATTTAAATGGATATGTTAAGATATCACTTGGTAGTATCAGAATTTTAAAAATATGAGCAAGTATAAATTAATCTCCCTAAAAGATAGGCTTAGAGATTGGGAGGTGGTACTTGTTTGAAATTCTAGAGAAGTAGAAAGGACAATTTCAAATTCAAAACCAGCTTGTGTTGTATATGGAAAGGTGTTTAAATGAATATACATATACATACACACATTACATCTACAAATGGTTATTCACATATATACATACAGAGACATATGAAGATAAATATAGAGATAGATAGATGATAGATAGATAGATAGACAGACAGACAGACAGACAGACAGATAGATAGATAGATAGATAGACAAATAGATAGAAGCTCACAACTGGTCCATCATTTCCACCAAATTGTATTACTCTACATTATTACTAACCTAGTTTCTATTTAAGGGAAGGACAGCTAGATTCTTCTCAATGGAGACCTGCAAAACACTATTTCTGAGAGACACAAACATAGTTAAGGAATAACACATGACCACATTTATAAACTCCCAACATATAATTAAAGCAAAATTTGAAGAATTGGGAATAAACTAATGATTTCTGTCCACTAAACTAAGGGAGGTAAAATAATTGTATTAATATTTCCCCTAGAACTTCAATATATTTTCAAGCGAATTGTGGATATTTCCATGAGATCTATGTCCTGGAAAAAGATAACATATAATCTTATTAATTTCAAAATAAAATGAAATAGGAGGCTTATAGTATAGTTCTCTATATCCATTGTTTCTTTCATAATCATTAGGTAGATCCTGACATTAGTTCAAGAATTTTGCGATACGACAGGCTAACATGAACAGAAAGGCAGGCATTGTGACACATGTCTTCAATCTGGACACTCATCAGTGGCAGGCAGATCTCTATGAATTCCAGCCCAGCCTGGTCTACAAAGTGACTTAGAGAACAGCTAGGCTTGTTTTACCCTGCTTCAAGAGTGAAGGGGTTCTTTTTATTCAGGAGAGAATTTTGTCTGCCTGGTTTCCATCTTCTCCCTTTACTGAGAGTCACATAAAAAGCCCTTCGTTTCTTTTGCAAATCCTTGTGAAATCTTGTGTTGTTTGATTGCTCTGTTTTCCTGAGGCAAGACCTCACATATAGCCAAGCATGACTGAACCTGACGCAAGAAGACTCACAATCGTTGGATTTTTTCAGCCTCTCAGGTGCTGGAATTAGAGGAATGTAACATATACCCAACTTTGCAATTTTAATAGCATAGGGGAGACAGGAAAAAAATACTAACAAACAATATGCTAAACCGTTGCAATTCCATGAGCATCCCAAGTACACACAGCTCTTCTTGGGAGGAGAGCTAGAAGAAACATCCAGATGGCTAGGCAAAGTTGAATTTTGAGAAAGAATTACAGAGATAAACGTTCTCTGCCTTTTAGAAACTAAAATTTGGATTACAGTAGGGGCTCCTGGAAGTAGATAGCACAACAGTAAGGTGGATTTTTTTTAACTTCAGGTGTCTTCTTTAAATATATAATAGCATGACAACCTTTGCAGTAAATGAATCTTACTTTGGCATATAGTTGTAGGTTATGGAAGATTCAACAATCACCAATTAGAGATGAGTAAATGACAGGCTCTGGTTAGAAGGTAAATGAATGCCAGGGAAAAGGAGGGAAAACATGGCCACAGTCTCCCCCCACTATGTGGGTTGCCGTGGGAGACTTTAAACCCTGTGGGGTTTTTACCTGTACATTTTCAGATGAGAGAGAAACAGTCGAAGGAGGAATTTCTGACTCAGTGAGATCACCTTGGAGTGGATTGAGTTTCAGTGACAATATTCTCAGTTTAAACTGTGATGTTCAGTCAGCCTTATAAGCTTAGTGTTTCACCTCCTGAAACAGCTGAGCTCCACACAAGTAAAGCAAAAGAAGAACATTCTGACATTAAAGTGTTAGTTCAGAATATAAGTGGGCTATGTTTGATTAGTAGTACAATTTCATTCTTATTAATATTTTAAAGTTCACCCAAAGGATGAGGGTAACTTAAAACCATACAGTGAAGATTTGGCTCTGAATTTGTGAATTTAGGAAGCCACAACTTTGCTTTATATTAGAGATTCATTTAGAGAGTGGTAATTAACTTTTTAGAATAAGGAAATAGATGTATATCTTACCAAAACTAAAACAATGCAATGTGAATCCCTGCATTACTGCAAATTCAAAGTCATGGGACATTAAGATTCTCCAGGCTGCTGGTCGTCTGCCTTTGAAGATTACACTGACTCAGAAAAATCAAAGAGGAACTAAAGCTTCTTGGGGAAATATTGCTTGAGGATTAAATATCAGAACTCATTAGTTAGAGAAAGTGAGACTTTTCCTCCTCAGTTTATATATTAAAAGAAAAAGTCGAGAACTATGAAGGAGAAAATGGATCTGGAGGGCACAAGAAGGACCGCAAAGCGGAAATTGATATGCACCTGAGGCTGTGCTGTCAGATGTTCGGCAGAAGAGGCAAGGTGTCTGATTGTTGGTACATCGGTAGAAGTGTCTGTACTTGACATATTAAAAGAAAAAGACTATCACCAAGCAGATCGCAGAGTCTACACTAGAGGGAAACAGATCAAATTCTAAGATACACTCAAGAAAAGTAAGAGAAATGATTCTTTAAAAAGGCCAATTAGGCAATAGTATAAAGATTAGAGGGTCTCTAACCAGCAAAGAAATTGTTAATAATCATTACTCACCACTAGCAAGTGGCATTTCCAGGCAAGAAACCAGGTATTATTATTCATGGATGAGTTTTGGAGTGTAAGCGTCTGGTGCTCAGAGTAGTTCTGAAATAATTTGTTTATTGTGAAAAGCATAGATATAAAACTAAGACTTAATGACTTTTATATTTCCAACAATATACTGAGAGCATACACTAACTATGCCTGTTTTATTAAACAAAACAATGGCTAGTTTCCAAATCTCACATTGCGTGTTAATATCAGCAATGGAAGTCAAATATAGTTTATTTAAAAACAAAGGGCATATTCCTATTCTGCATTCTAGAAATGACTGGGTTCAGAAGTCTGAAAAAAACATTATTGCTTAGTCATTGGAAGGAGAGGCATGTAGTGAGTTTGCATGCTGACATAATAGCATTTTAATCTGCAAAGGCAAGAAACATGTCTTAGGCACTCATATGTAAGTCCACAATGGAGGTCAAGTTCAAATAGTATTGCACTGACATGGAACAATTCTCCACCTGTGTTCTTTAGATTTTTTTTTATTTTTAGTTTTTTCATGAGAATTGAGGTTAAAGAAATAAGATTGTAAGCAGAAGTAAAGAAAAGATGCTCATTTAGGTAATTATAAATTTTAGAATTTAAATACAAAGTGATCATGTTGAAAATTCAAAGAGAAAGAAATAAGCATTGTATCTTACATTTATCTTTTGCTCTGAGTCTTTAGCTCACCTCTGCACACAGATGACATAACAGGATGTTTAAAGAATAGAGCAAGATTTCCTCAGGGAAATAATTTATTTTTTATTAAAATTAGAGACCTCGATTTCAACATACAGAAATTACTTCAGCACTTATGTGTATACAGGTAATTGTTAAAACTAACGATTATACCATGAGTGATCTCTTTCTAACTAATAGTTGCTTTTCCCATGTCTGCTGTATAAAATAGTACTGCTGTAATTTTAGAAGGGACCCGAATGCCAAATAAACATTCCAATCTTATAAAATTCATCCCAAGCTAGCATGCCTGTCAAAGTAGTTGGCAGGTGCTATATAAATATTCAAATACATAGAATCTATGAATATTTATGCAGTAAAGTTGCATTTATTTTTATATACCTTACAAGTAAGTAGGGAAAGACCTGAAAATGCAAACAATTTAGTAGTGTCAGGCGGTCTATAAATAAATTCATCTATGTGTGTGTTATAAATTCAAAATTAATTTGAAACAGAATGATAATTTCTTTGGTTATTTTTAATTCACTAAATTTTATTTTGAAACATTTCACTATGAAATCAGGTATAGAATATATGCGTCTAAAGTCTAACCTGGTAAACTGATAATAAATGAATGTTTTGAGACGGATTAATTTATGAGATTATCATTTTCCACGGCATAAAGAATTAGAAAATCAAATGCTTTAGGGTTTGTTCTCCCATATACATAAAATTAAACAAGGCTTAACAGATTGTCTATCTAACTGAAGTTTTCAAGGAAAAGGTTCAGCTGGCTTAGCCTCCATGTTCAAATGCAGCTAAAAAATGTGTGGACCATATACTTAGACTGAGATATTGTTGATGGTACTCAATGTTTAATAGATTCAGTGTACAATAATGGATATTACTCAAAGACTACAGTATTTGGGGGTATGGGTTGGGAGCGAGAATTTATTTGAATTACAACTCCATCACTGTGGATAACGCAGGGAAGAACTTACCACACTCAAACTCAAGAGCAGTACACAGAGAGAATGATGCCTACACATTTGCCTACCCATAGTCTGTTCCTGCTCAATACTTACATAGCTCCTGCCTTGGGAATGATTCTACCTACAACGATCTAAATCTTTCCATATAAAGAACTATAACCAGGCCAAAATCTCCCTGCCACAAACATGAGATAGAATAATTTTAGTAACATGTTCTGCGTTTTATAAGCATGATTAATACCCAAATCAAGGTATCTGAGCTCTTATTTAAAAGAAGACAAGTATCAGTGATATTTCAATGCCTGGAGGTCATTTGCGTTCCAACTGGGAGAGGGTGCCTGAACCGGCCTTGGCCCATAACCATACTGATGAATATTTTCCATATCACCGTAGAACCTTCATCTGGCGATGGATGGAGATTGAGACAGAGACCCACATTGGAACACTGGACTTAACTGCCTAGGTCCAAACGAGAAGCAGAAGGAAAGAGAATGTGAGCTAAGAAGGCAAGACCAGAGGGAACCTTCATCCGAAGATGGATGGCGATACAGATGGAGACCCACATTGGAGCACCGGACTGAGCCCCCCAAGGTCCAAATGAGGAGCAGAAGGAGGGAGAACATGAACAAGAAAGGCAGGACTGTGAGGAGTACATTCACCCACTGAAACAAGGGAACTGATCTAATGAGAGTTCACCAAGGCCAGTGACTGGGACTGAACGAGCACGTGATCCAACCAGATTCTCTGAATGTGGCCGGATTCTCTGAATGTGGCTGGCACAGGGTCTCTCTGAAAAGCCATTGACAATGACACTGGGACTTGTTTCCTCTGCATATACTGGATTTTTGGGATCCAGTCTGTTTGGATGCTCACCTTCCTGGACCTGGAGGGAGGGGGGAGGAACTTGAACTTCCCACAGGGCAGGAAACCCTGACTGCTCTTAGGGATGGAGAGGGAGGAGGAAAGGGAGTGGGGGGATTGGGAGGGTGTTGGGAGGAGGGGCGGAAATGGAAACTTTTATAAATTAATAAACTTTTATAAATAAAAAAAGAGTCAAATAGGAAATTTGACTCTTGATTTTATTGATTTTATATCTTAATTATGACTCAAAGTGTTCTTTTCCAGTGAAGACTCTTGAGAGCCATAAGAAAGTTTTGTTCTCCAGACTCTATTACTTTATATTGATGTTTTCAGACTACAATTACAATTAAATACAATCATTAATATTGTATAGATGAACTTTAAGAGGGATACATGCTAGAGACTGAATGAATTTGCTACTTATTATAATATATATTTCCAAAGAAGATCCTTACATGATTCTTATGTGTAATGGCATATAATCAGAAAAGTCAAGAAGATTTATTAGGTATTTACAAAAGTATTTTCTCTTACTTTGTCAAATATTAGTTAACTTTTAAGTTATAAGAATTAGTAAGTGGCTATTATGTAATTTTATGTAGGTCATTGTAATAATAAGCATATATATAATTGGATTCAAGCAGGCACTTTAAGCAATATTAAAACAATGTACAATTCCTTTTGCTTTTAAATAATAGGCTCTAATACTACTGAAAACACACTGACAAAAGATGTATTTGATATCTAAAAGTATTCACAATTGCAAGGAATTTAAAAGAATTTTAATAATTGTTTTTATGAAAGAATGATCTAGAGTTGAATGTAGTTTCATAGGATGTAGAACTCAGGACATTTAGAAGCACTAGTTAACATAGTGTTTAAATTATAGGGTATATCTATAAAACTATGTGAAAGCCTATTGGCATAATCTCTGTGCACACACCTCCATGTCTTATTTGCTGGACATAGTTGGAATCTGACCCTTACAGCAGCTCATTTCAGATTAACGATGTACAAATCTGTATTGTAACAAGTGAACTAACCACTTAAACGTTTAATCTTGATTGATACATAGTGATTGATCATAAGACAAAAGGCAGCTATCTTTGCATTATCGTTACTTACCTTTTACAATATGAAGCCATTTTATAGTGAAGATAAAATTTCTGGTATTGTACAACCTGATAGTTCCAAAGCAGCTTCCAAAGGAAATGGCAGTTCTGAAATATCAAAGTTAAATTGAACTTTCTAAAGAGTCAGTCTGTTCATTGGAAACTGTTTATTTCCCATGACTTAAATGGTGTTCTTACGGACAATAAACCACAGAATGTGAATAGCCTTTCTGAAATGTTCGAGTGGGTCATGAAAATTGGACCAGAGACAAATGCATTAACTTAAGAAAATGCTCAGTTTGGCCCTTGAAAAATCTACAGCTTTGAAAATGCACATTTCACTCCTGAGAGCTTCGAGGCACAGGCAGTGTCCTCTGTCAGAGTCTAGCTGAAAGCTTTATTGCGTGCAGTATTTACTTACATTTCTGGCAGTAGCAAGTTCGGACAAGCTTTCAAGGATGACTATGTCACAGCACGGAATCCACTCAGCCTGCTACAGAAGATCACAGCAAAGTATTTCCTCTGTACCAGATAGTTGTGCATCAATTATAAAGGCCCACAAAATGCCTTTCATGTAATACTTGTGTATTATGTTCTAAAATATATTTGAATATTGAAAAATAAGTTTTCATATGCAGAGTCGAAAATGACCTTAAACATGTGATCCTGTTGCCCCAGCTTCCCACTGCTAAGTTCACAGGGCTGCATTACAAAACATTTATCATTCTGGAAATATTTAGAATACATGAAATACTAAATTTTTTTTTAAGTAAGTGTGTTCCCAGGTAAGTAGTTTTAACGTAAGTTAGATAAATTACTTGTATTACCATGTGTTACTTAAGGACGGTTATGTGTTCTAAGAACTACATCTTTAGTTTATTTCATCACTAGAAGTATTACACAGCATGTGTTCAGAAGCTGAGAGAGTGAATTTCAGTCCTTCGGTGTGGCTCCTTGATGTAATCAAGAGACACTGTGAACCTGACCTGGGTTTTCTGCTGTCATCACATGGACTATTGCATGTAGTGAACTTTTTCATAAGTAGAAATTCACTCCAAAACACTGGTAAAGGGAGTATGAAACGAGATATTCTTTTCTGTTACTGTTATAGTGCTTTTATCATGCATTGTGCATTAAAATGTGTTTATGTCTTGTTTTTACAGGACGTTTAGCATGAGAGATTTATATCAGCATCACCCCAAATTCACAATGCTATCAATGCTTACACTATAGCATTATAGTTATAACATCATAAGGTAATTGGAAATTTTTGGTTCTATTGTAATCTTATGCATCTACAATGATAAATAATGAACTATTTTGATATGGGGCATATAACTTATGTACTATTATATACAATATATGTTTAATATTAAGCACATAGAGTAATTCATAGTAATATTTTACACATGTAAACATAGGTAGCTACATCTAATTTGAAGTAAAGCATATTTTTGTAAAACACTAACTAGTGTTTATCAATATCAGATAACTTTGTACCTCGTTTGTGAAATCTAATTTACATGCATATTTTATTTGTTAACAAAAGTGTTATTTGCAGAAAAAATGAAGGTAGTTACAACTCTTTTCTTTTGATACTGGATCTTGTAAGCACACGACTACAATCAGGATAATATAATCTCCTGTGTCTAAGGAGATTTTCCTTATGGGTACTGTTTACAAAACTGACCTTTATTTAACTTAAAGAAATTTCTTTAAATGGATTTTCTAATTTTAATACTTTCCAGAGATAATCATTGAAAATATAAATTAAAATTGGATGGTGGTGGTGAACTCCTTTAATCTCACCACTCAGAAGGCAGAGGCAGGCAGAACTCTAAGAATTCAAAGCCAGTGACCTACAAAGGTTGTTCTATGACAGTCAGTACTGCTAAACAGAGATACCTTGGCTCAGAAAAAAGAAAGTAAAAATCAATGAGAATGGATATATAGTCGTTGCAATATTAGCGGTCAATATTGAGAACTGTATGTGACTGACCTACAAAAGAACACCGGTTTTAAGAGAACAAGACGACAGTCATTTGGTTAGTTATCTGAACCTAAGATGGTCTTATGAAGTCACAAAAAATGAAATGGCTCAGTAGCAGAATTTGTACAACCCAAAGAGAAGACTCTTAGTGTAGATCTTAGTAACACATACAGAAATAAATATATTTCTATATGAGCGATATATTACTTTATTTTTAAAAACAGCATGATAACTTATGATTAAATGTGCATTGAAAATTTCTTTGAGACTCAATCAGTACTTTGAATCGTCATTTAATTATGATTAAATATTACATAATATGTGTGTAGACAGAAAGAATTGCAGAGTGAAAGGAAACACATTAACCACTTCTCTGAATATAAACATAGAAATACCTCTGCATGTTAATTAGCTGTTGCCACACTCACAGCTTTAGACAAAATGTAGAAAATCGGTCACCAGCATAAAATTTTGTACACTTTTTTCTTAAGTCTCTTACTGGATATATTAGGAAATAATTAAAACTTATTAAATAAATCAATATGATCTCCTTTTTGAAAAAGTTTATTTAACAGCTAAACAGTCAGATCTCAGACTTGTTTGTTATTCTTAGTGCCACTAATTTCATATTCTAAACTATTCATAGTTTTTAATTTGGTATACAATCCAAATTGAACATAGTTGTCAGCAATATGAAAGTTCTTACAAGTTTCATGCTGACCTAGCAATGTGAAATAGGAGCTTATATTTGTGCAACTAATGTCCTTGTATCAAGTTCAAACAATGAAGAAATTCAAGTATATTATTAGACAGCATTCAAATAGCATTAGAAAGGAATAAGACTGATCAAGGTGATTTACTATTTCAGTCAATGGGGAAAGAATAAACATCTAAAAAAGTCTTGAAAGATTTCCTGCATCCAAACCATTTAGTAGAAAAATTAGTGAAGCTACTTTAAGTGTCAAATCTGTGTTTTAGATTTTCATGACCTGTATGCTTAAGAAACAATTAGTTTACTGTAAAAACAGACCAATTATCATAAGGCAAGCAGAACTACATTTCCAAGTACTTATAGTTACGTTTGATAAACCACCAGACATCCATTTTGACCTTTTTTTAAAAAAATCAAATATTGATTGTTGGAAATTTTAGAGTTCAAAAGCTCATATAAATATAAAATTCTTAGAATTCATTGACTAAAAAGCTATGCTTATAAATTATGTAAGACAAGGAATTGACAAATTATTTTTAAATATAATGGTTTAAACTCCACTGACTTCTGTGATTTACTGCCATTTTTCTCTCCAAAGAAATGCTTGCTTGGGGTAAAGTTTGCTAATATAAATAAACCAACATTTAAAACAATTGGACAGCTGTAAACATAAATACTGCTTTATTAAAATATCTGTGATTGGGACTGGAGCAATAGCTTATCAGTTAATAGCACTGGCTTCTCTGTTAGGACCCTAGTACCTATAAGGGGCTAATAACCAATAGCAGCTCTTAGTACCACAGGGTCTGGCACACTCTGCTGGTATCCAAGGTTTTAGGTATGCATACAGGCAGGACACCACTGCACATCCAAACACACACACACACACACACACACACACACACACACACACACACTCACTCACACAGTCAATGAAAATGTATAAAAATATTTGTCAATTCAAGACCCAATATTAAGAAATTTGGGGGACAATATGAAACACTATTACTGAAGAATCTGGGATCGATGAAAAGGGGATAGCTTTTGAAATAATTCATACAGTGATTCTGATGTCCAAATTATGTGTGGGCTTGCCGTGTAAGAAGGGGCTTGCTGAGTAAATAAACGTAGATACTAATAAACACAGGCAACGCAATGATCACAAATGTGCATTCATAAGCACAAAAAAGAGGAAAGGAAAGCGCATAGAAATGTTTTGACCTGGATGTAAATTTTAAGAAACAGAAATGTGCTTATATTTCTTTAGAGAAATGATTTTGCTTAAAGGAGTTCTGAGAGAAAGTCTCTCTTCTGGTGTTGACCTTTGCAGCCTGACGCCATTCTACACACTAGTGAGCAATTTCTGTCCTTTCTGCATTTATTGTCACATACACTATGCTGATATGTTTAAATTTCAGCTTTTGCATGTCAATATTAGGACACTGTTCCTATTTATATCCAATATTCTTCAAGACATTACCAAATCATTTTCATTGATGTTCACAGTGGTAGTAGCTCCATTCTGGGGATTAATTGCTCGGGGTCAGCTGCTCACTGTTGCTCTAAATCTTTGCCCACAACTGTTGGGGCAAAGATTTGGTAAAGGGACATAAGAGATATTTTTCTTTCTGTTCCTTTTTTTTTAACTGATGAAAGCGTGGCATAGATCAATGTTTCCAGTTCAGCTCCTGTCCAGTGGACAAAGTGCCACGTTTAAGGTTGAGAAAATTTGTGAAAATTACAGGTCTGGTTCTTCATCATCCTTAATCATAGGACACCAGGCTTGTGTCTTCTACTGAATCTTCTCCTTCAAGTTCCTTCCTACTCTTTATTGACTGTGTGTTCCTACACACTCTATCTTCTGTAGAAACACACGCCACAGAGGGAGGAATATGCTGGCCTTAGTCATTAGGCAGTTTTGCCATTTTACAGATAGATAGATTCCTTATGAGACTGTGTCTTATACTGTTTGTTTCTTCAAATTAATTTTTCCAGTGCCTGCCAACTTTGAGAAACTGATAAATTTCAGCCTCCGAGCTTGCAAAATTGAGTGTCAGATACTGCAATGAGACAAACTCATAAAGATAAATGCCAGACGGGGAGGCTGCTGACAGTCAGTTAGCAGGCTGACCTTCATTAGTGGAGGGACTTCCAAACATAGGACAATGGATCATTTTCCCCTATCCTATTAATATGGTCATACAGAATACCTGTATACTCTCTGCACACATACTCACAACCACAGAAGAAAATATACAAATAAGAATGAAATGTTAGTCTTTAATTGTAGACATTCAATTTCATAAAGCTATTGTATGTACTTTTAACCAGACGGATTTATTTTGTAACGGTGAAGGAATGAATTCATTTTCTCATTCATCACTTGCTAACTTTTATGACAAAAGTCAACCAGCCTCACTTCTCTCGGTGTTTGCATGTCACTCGAGTGGCCCTTCTGAAGTACTCTAATTATTTCTGACAAGGTAATGTTCATTAGAATACTGCTGACAACTTTCTAACCAAATCGGATTGATTTTTATCTTTTGTACAGTGGTATTAAAAGGAAGGTCATTGCTACTGTTACAATTAGTTTAAAATATATGCAATAAATAATATTTAAATATTATGCCTTAAAAGTGTTTATTTCCAACTTAATTCCAGATTTCAGTGTGTTTGCAAGGATGGTGGAGTAAGATGCTCCCGCCAGAGTGCACTGTGCCTCCTCCTGCAACAAAGGAGCTATGGGTTCTTTGCTTATTGCTGTTTCCTTTGATGACTGCTTAACACTGCCAACATAACGCGGTGATTAGCAAGATTAAACTCAGAGCCAGTTCCAACGAGCCCTGACTTTGTAATTTCACAAGTCTGTATGACCGAAGCATTTTTCCAGGCCTGTTTTCTTCCCACAAGACCAAAAGGGTCGCAATATGAGCTCTGTAAGGTTATTATAGGTCCATTCACTATGAGCCGTGAATGGAGGAAGGACTCAGAGAGCCACACTTCTGCCATCCACACGGGGAAAATATGTGCTACTAACATGTTCAGCGATGAGGAAAACAGTTGCTGTCCATTGTGTTCATAATAACAGATGATCCTGATGACCTTGGTTAAGCTAATTGAATCACAAAAATCAAGTAAGACATAAACACAGGAATGAGAGTAGGAGAAGTGTCCGTGGTGATTTGAGAGGACCAGCAGATCAGGAAGAGTGAGGAGTCAGGTTATCTTAGATACTTGTATGGCACTGTCAAGCAAAATTAACCAATAGAAAACAGAATAACAAAGGAAAATGCACACAATACACATGTTTTTATGGACATGAGCAAAGGTTCGTTATCATTAGTGATTAACTTTCATAAGCGATAGGCAGATGTCGCCATTTCTTTCGTTAGGCCCTTACCACTTCAAACAGATTTTCCCACAAGGTAAAAAGAAATGAATCCCTCCAGGTAGAAAGCTCCACACCGATGCTTCCCCTTTCTCTTCTCAATTGTCTGAGTTCATCTCCCTCATGTCCGACACAGGCACTTCACTGGAAAGTGAGAGTCAAACGCACGGTTGTGCTAATAACTTAAACAGTTAAGTCAATTTAATGTGACATATGACTATTGGAACTTGCTTTGTGAAAATCCCTGTAGCATGAGGGCCAGCTTGTTGGGGTTTCTGTCCTGCCCGGTACCCCACAGCTGGGCAGTCCCAAAGAAAATCACACAGGGTCTACATTAGGTATAAACTGATTGGCCCATTAGCTCAGTTTTCTTATTAACTAATTCTTACATCTTAGGGTAACCAATAATTCTTGTCTGTGTTAGCCATGTGGCTCAGTACCTTTTCCAGCGGGGCAGGTTACATCTTGCTTCTCTGTGGTCTGGGCAGGAATGGAGGAATGGACTTCCTCCTCCCTAGCCTTCTCCTGTTCTCATTGCCCCGCCTCTAATTCCTGTCTGGTTGACCTGCCTATACTTCCTGCCTGGCTAATCAGCGTTTTATTAAAATACATGATTGACAGAATACAGATAATTCTCCCACACCAAATCCCTACTCCGAGTGGATGACACACGAAGATGTTGCAGAAAAATGGTAAAATAACAGTAAAGTATGGCTTCCTATTGAGAGCAGCTTTGTGTGAATGGTAATGAGTAACCTACGTTTATTGAAATTACTAATCTAACAAATGAAGACAATTTGAAGACAGAACCATCCCAGTCCAGACTTCAGGGAAGTGATGCCTCGCTCAACACCTGCCTTCTCTACTGGTATAAAACAACAATTATTGGACAGTACCTATTTAACCTACCCAAGCATTAAAAATACCATAACTATTTTCTAAACTACTGACTTTAGATATGCTTTTAGTATTATGGAAGAAAAATTATCTAGAATAGAAAATATCATTTTGTTAACAATAGATTATAATCAAAAGTTAGTAATCAGTTGCATCAATAACAATTTTTATATTTTGATGCAGCTCAAACAGGCAAAAGACACCTATGGGGCAGCTCAGTCAGGCCTGTGTGAAGAATCCACAGGTCCGTCTGATGCCATGTGCCTCAGACAGAGAAAAGACACTCATGGGACAGCCTGGGTCCTCAAGGTCCAGGCAGTCTGAAGGCACCCACAGGTCTGTCTGTTGCCTTGTATTGCTGGGCTGTAAGTGCCATTATGATGAGCAATATTTGGTGGAGAAATGGGAAAGAGAGGAGGAAAAATTTGTGTGTAGTGGTTAGAAGCAGAAATGAAAAGGCAAAGATAGTGAGCAATGGGCTGATGTTGGTGTCATACTCGCCAGAACCAGGGTGATAGCCAGGCCCAGGCTACTGTCTAGGGCTATGTCCAGGTCATTGTTCTACCACAGTTTGGGGCCTGTGTTGATGCCCATGACCCAAGTTGCCATCCAGGACATGGGATGCCTGTGTTCTGAGCTGCTGCCAGCAGTGGCCATTTTGATGTCTGAGGGCCTGTGCCACATCTGGGGCCATGTTGTTTTGAGTGGTCTGTGTTGCATGGGGGAACAAATTGAAATCTGGGCCAAGGTGCTGATAGGGTCCCTGTCTGAGTGTGTGGGCCTGCGTTAGCCAGGGTCTGTTGATGCCCATGGCATCAGTAACCACCAAAGTTTATGTGAATAATAATTTTGTCTAGATATACGAATATTGATAGGTGTGGAGTCTAAATCCATGTTGGGTGCTAGATGAAAAAGGACACTTAAACGAAATCCCACACTAGCTCAGAATTGAGAATAGTAGAGGGTTATTTATTAATGGTAGACTCACAAATCACAGTCCTCTGCTGGAACGGAGAACAGCAACCCAATTCCACAGTCAAAAAAGAGGCCAGATGCTCGCTTTTCATCAACATAAATAGTATAAGAGGCCGCGCACAATTGGGCGGGCAACTTAAAGGCTACTAGCTGTAGGAATTCCTACAGCAATGAGAACCATGTGTGTTGGAATCTGAGGACTGTGCTGAGCTGGTCTCATCCCTCACTGGCCCTGGAGTAGCTGCTTCTGTCGCTTGCTGAACAGGAAACAGAAGAGCTGACCTTGCCTTTCACTCCAGGAGAGAGCTGGATCCCACACTAAGGGAGAGATGAGCCCACCCCTCACCTTGAACCTGAGAGAGCTGACTTTGATGGTATAAGCCTAGTAGAGTTGTATCTGCCTTTTGCCAGAATGGGATGGACCAGACTGATCAGTTCAGTCACCACCCAGACCCACATCCTGCGCCTTGAGTTGGCCCAACCTAACGTCTCCCCCATCTGTGTCCTGATAGCGTACATGAAGGAACTGGTCCTATGAGCTGTTAACCATAGAATTCCCATGACTCTGGGCAACAGCAGGGTATCTGAAAGGCATTTGGGTGAGCGTCCAGGGATGATGATGTGTCAGGGGCCTTCAATCAGACCAATGACACTTTGCAGACAACATTTTATGGGAGGACCTGATTAGTCAAAAGTGTATAGTATGTGACACACTGCAGCATCCAATGGCACTAGGATGAATGAAGAAGTGTTGGAAAGACAGAGGAGTGAGTTTTGTTTATTTGTTAATTTTGTTTTGTTTTTAATTGATTTTGGGGGGTTCTTTTGGGAGGCATGCTGCAGGGGTGAGGGGAGGATCTGGAAGGCCTGAGATGTGAGCAGGATTGAGGTATACAATGTGAAATTTCCAGAAAATGAATAAAGAATTATGTTATAAAAAGATACCTATATTTACTGACTCTCAATATACTTCTAGCATATGTATCTGAAAAATGAACAGGTATTCCATAAGTAAATAATATTTTGTTAAAGTATTTCCTCTATATGATATCATGAATTGAGCTTTCCTAAGAAGTTCTCTTTCAATGTGAGCAAAGAAGTCAAGACCATGATAGGTACACTGACAGAAACAGTCTCTCTGAGCAAATGGGAGTTCACAAACTCCAATTGGACTGGGAAGGAGCAAGCATAGGACCAAAATAGTCCCGCTGATTGTGGTTGACAGTTGTATGGCTGGGACAGACTGAAGGGTCACTGGCAGTGACACCAGGATTTATCCCTGCTGTATGTACTGGCTTTTTGGGAACCTATTTTCTTTGGATGGATATCTTGCACAGCCTAGATATAGTAGGGAGGGTCTTGGTCCTTCCCCAAAGCAATGTGCCTTACCTTCTCTGAGGAGTGGATGGGGGTGGAATGGGAGGGTGTGTGGAGGGAATGATAGGAGGGAAAGAAATGGAACTTGGATTTGTGTATGCAATGAAAAAAGATAGTTTGTTTTCCTTTAAAAAATATAAATAAATAAAAAGAAAGGGAAAAGAAGGAAATTCTCTTTTGGGCCCCTCCTGACTTTAAGGTTCTTTGTCAAAGAGTTCAGGAGGATCTTTCCCACTTTGTGATGACCTGGATGCTCAGAGCTGTCAGATTTGTGCTCAGCTGATTGCCTCTGAGGATTGCAACTCTTCTGCTGGGCAGACATTTGGTCCCATACCACGTCTATGGGGCAGTGCATGCAGCTGACCTCTCTGTTTCTGCCTTCACCTGGGACCTCTGGGAAATACAGCCCAGAAATATCTCTGGTGAACTGGTCATTCCCCCAGAGTAGATCAGGAATATCACATAATGATAGTGTCCTATCAAGAAGAAGAAAATGTTATTTGTATTAAATGAAGATTAAGTATTGAAAACGTATAACCTAAGTCAATGGAATCCTGTAGGAACTTTTTAATAACAAGAAAAATTTCTAAACAGATAAAATTGCGTGTATCTTTAAGATGTCAATGATCCATGCCCCGCAACTCTGTTCACTATATCTGTTTACACGCCCAAGCACACTCATATTGTATACTATACACAGAAGCTTGTAGAATACAACTCACTCACATGCTGTAAATTCTAGTCTTTGTTCTTTTAAAAGAAATAACAATCAACGGATGTATCACAATCAAGTTAAATACTAAATTAAACAACATATTTTACGAAGGGTGCCAGGCATCTGTGGCAGGCGGATTTCTACTAGCATGTGCCTGTGGACCTCATATGACCTGGAGGGAATCAACTATGAGAACTGATTTCTCATAAAAGACTGCTCTTCAGAAGTTTGACTTTTTTTCTCCTCCTAGCATTTGAAATAATTAGAAGAACTCATAGGCCATAAGGAGAATGGTGAAGATAATTGAGGGGGTGTTGGGGGGGATTGGTTCTAATTTAAAATACTTGGGATTAGATAATATAGTTGATTTTTTTTCTTTTTATTGTATTTTTATTTTCTTATTCTTTTGCACTCAGGAGTGAACTAAATACATCCACCAGTAATGCAAACTTGAAAATTGGTGAACATATAGGTAATATGTAACAAAACAAAAACAAATGAAAGAAAAAATCTTGCTCTCAAAAATTCTATTTTCTTTGAGTTTTTCCATTCAACTCCATAATAAGAATACATAGTATTGTAAAACACGAAGTGTGTTTGAGACAAACCAAGACTGTTTTTATTTGAGTATTGTAACTGAGGACCTTCAGTTTAGTTTACACTCTATGCATGGGCTTTACCCCCTTGTCAGGAACAGTAAATAGTGTTGATTGTTTGATGTGGTGTGATCGTGTGTCCAGCATGCCTCTTCCTGGTGTGTTGAAAAAAGGACTGAATTTGCTGACCTACTTCCAAGATCTCACCCTGGCAAAATCCACTTCATGTTTATTGCACTGAGTGAGTGCATAAACCATAAATAACCCTAGAACTTGCCTAGCTAAACTAAATCTCACGGGTGGAACACTTTTGCTTTGAACTGTACGGCTATTCAAAATTGTCTTCCCTCAGCCGCTGGTGTGCAGATTTATTCTGCAGGCTTGGCAGGTAATAAACTTCAGCAGAGAATCAAGACCTGTCATGATTCAAAAGCATGCCTACCTTCATAGGAGTCTTCTCTGTTCCAAAACCGTAGAGAAATGGCCGAGAAAGCATGCTATTTTCAGTCTTCCCTAGTATAATTCTTGATATTCTTCTTTGCTCCTCAAAGTTATCTGCCTTTGTATTTAGTCTCTTAATAGGATTTAAGGGTAGTGGGGAAAGAATTAAAAACTAACATTTTTTTAATACATAGTATTATCCAATTCTATTGCCTTCTACTTTGATAAACCATTAGAAACTCTTACAAATTTGCCACATGTGTTACCCTCACCTCTTTGTATGATGTACATGTCTGTGTAAGGTGAAGGAGGGCAGGCCTTAGAGGAATGGGAAGTGGAATTCTTTGTCCTGCTTCAACACCTGGAGTTGCTGCCGCAAGAAAACATTTTGTATCTTGCTTCTTTACAGAAATATTCTACTGCATCAATAAATATGCTTTGGTGGCACACCTGAAAGCGAAATGTGTCATAGATATTTCGATTCTAGTCTGCCCATAATTACTGCAGCAAGGTGAACTGGGTTCTGTATTTTTTAGATGAATAGTTGTTGCACTAGTCTAAAAAAAAAAGATGGTTTCCATAGTAACTGTGTCTGCAGATAGTTTCAGAATAGCCTTTTACAGTTTGGGAGTCATGAATATATTTTATCTACTCGGGAATAAGGAAGCAAAACAGATTTCACGGTGAATTCATCATTAGCAAGGAATGATTCTATGAAAACTACCTTTTTCATTAAAAATACTTTGGGTTTCTAAGACACTCCCACCTTCACAAACACACACACACACACACACACCCTAACACACACGCAGAGAAACAGAGAGAGAGAGAGAGAGAGAGAGAGAGAAAGAGAGAGAGAGAGAGAGATTTTTTCCTCAAAAGACTATAGTGACTCTCTCATAAGAAAGAAAACTTTTGTATCTCCTTGAGGTTACATTATAGCTTTAAATATATTCCCTAGTATTTGTGATGCCTCAGCAATTATTCCTAGAATTTTAATTCATACTTGGTATATGTAGGATGCTTAACTGAATTTATTTTGCATTTATTTAATGAACGTTTATGGAACATCCTCTCATACAATGTTCTGTGGGGAATACGGAAGTAAAATGATGAATGTAACATTGTAAGTGCTTTAAAGCAGCGATTCCTCTGGGAGGGCAGTAGCTAGTGGATGTATCTAACATGCCTGCTGGAATATAGGAGCAGTGGAGGCAGACCTGGGACATGACACCCAGCGTAGGGATGGCTTGGAGGATGGGGCAAGGATTTAACTAGCTGTCTAAGATAAGTAAGACCTTCGTAGATTAGAAACTGATTAAGGAAAATTAAAGCCGAGAAGAATTGAAAGAGTTATATACAATATAAACAACACACAAAACATACATAAAAATTAAGTACGATGTTCCCACTGTCCTTTCTGTGAGTTAGCAAAGGCCTGGTACTGACAATAAGTGAGATCAGAAAGAGCCATTCCTCTACAAGAAAAGCTTTTGCCTCTCAGAAGTGATGACAGATGGCAACAAAAACAACACCAAACCTGATGTTTCTTCGAAAAGATGATAACTATTATTTGATGAGAGTAAAAATCAAATGAGTGATAACTTAATATGGACTTATGAATAGGCTGTGACCTGGGAGCTAAATGCCATCATTGCTAAATTCTATAAGTCTCTAGTGACTCCAATTGTCCTGAGTTTCTTCTCTAGAATTACAACTAGAGTGGAACTGGGTTTCTCATTTATGTCTTTGGTTTGGTTAAAACTTTTGTGCTGGGAAGTGAACCCAGGGTCTCTCCATGCTATGCAACTGCTCTATAGATAGACGTGCTTGGCATTTGCTGAATGGAGTCAGAAATATATGGTGCTACTTTTAAGATATGCTCTTTTTATTTGTGGAAGGAATTGGAACTGAATGTACCAAGGATCTTAAAATGTTCAGCAATTCCAACATCTTTCAAATGTGTTCTATTTCGTGAAGCAGCTCATATTGTGTGCTCTACATTATTTCTTTCTGAAACAGTTTCTGGTTTTCCTATCATCTCTACACAACTCTGTTCCTTTCTACCTTATTTAAGATATTGAGACACATTGTGGCTGCCTTTTTCCTTAGATTTTTAATTGGTTGATCAAATCTGAACTAATTCCCTAGATATCAGAATTTCTGCCTCTCTAATTTAAACTTTCCTTGCCATTGCTTTTATTAGATTGTTGTTCACCTGGGAGCCTTGGGAAGACTACAAATATTCCCTGTCAGAAACAATGAATGCTTCTCCAAATTGCTCTCACAGTAACTACGTTCAAAGTATCGTGTGAGTTTGGAAATAAAATAATAAAGAAAAGTATAAGAAAAGCATTCAGTATCATGAATTCTGAGTTCTGTCTAAAAATATCTCTCCGTGAAATAATACACCTGGCTATTGTAAAAGTTGTTATACTTCTGATGGCAAGGATCTATGCTAAAATCAGCAGTTATAGAGCAATTATATATCCTGTTAAACATGAAGAAAATAATCTGGTGCCTAACTAAAGTCTTCTCCCTTGCTGACTAGTGCTCATGGTTGTAGAGGTATTTTGTACACTGTCAGGGAAAAGGTAACTATGAACCCAGTTACACACTCTTCAATTGACAATGGTGACCAGCACATAAAGCAGACTGGTACTATAGTGTTATAGACATCGTGGGAATAACCAAGATGTCTTTGTGTTTAAAGCCTAGTCTATGAGATAGAACCCATGACTGATATTGCTCCAGTGACCCAGAACCTGAGCATGAACAGGTCATGAGCCCAAAAAAAAGCCAAATACTATTGTCCTGCAGAAGTAACAGAGTAATAAAATGACTCCAATGACATTCTGCTATACCTACACATCAGTGTCTCATCTAGTCTTTATCAGAGAAGTTTACTGTTGCAGTAGATGGGAAAAAACACAGAGATCCACAACTGTACAACGTGCAGAGGAGAGCGAGAGACCTTGGAACAATTAGTCCTAAATGGGATGTTTTCATTCTCCCTCCCCTCAGGGTTCAGAGACCTACATTGAAGAGAAGGCAGAAGAGCAATAAGAGAAAGAGGGCATGGATGACGCTAAGAAAATAGTGTCTATTAGACACAAAAGAACCGATGCACTTATGAGCTCCAAGAAACGCTGCCATCATGCACAGGGCCAGCTCAGGTTCAAGACAGACAGAGCCCCAGAACTTAGAGGGGGAAGTCCATATCACCCCCCACTCCTAAACAAGAAGCTATCTCCAATTCACATCTCTTTGCAAAGGTATAGTTAGTTTTCTCCAATGGACTCTCTGGATATATTAACTACACTTAGGCTTAGACCCCTTGCCCAGCAGTAGCTGAACAAAAAACAACAACAACAAAAATTCAGTGACAATTTGGTAGATATTTTTTCTCATATTGCTTTGCTTGGGCATATTTTTGTGTCTTGCTAATCTTTGCCTTGTACATTATGGCTTCCAATTTTCTGATTTTAAGTGGGTTTGTTGTTGTTGTTTGTGAGAGTGGGTGTTTGTTACTCATGGTTTTGTTGTTTACCTGATTATTTTTTAAGAGAGAGAGAATGGAAACCATTGAAGTTGGATGGGTGGGGACGAGCTAGGAGAAGCTGGGGAAATCACGATCAAAGTGTATTATATGTTAAATTTTTTATTCAAATAGGAAAAAATTGCTAGTGTACATTGAAGAGGCTAATGTACACGCTGCTTGTAAACACACTTCAAAATGTTATATTGGTATAATGGTAAATTCAAACACTTTTTATTAAAATATGAAAAACCAGTAATTTGAGACATGGAATAATTTTCTCAACCGTGCATATCTAGTACAAGCACAGGTTTAAAAAATGTCTAGAGCTTAAATTCATACTTTTCCTCGGGACTGCATTACTACAGAGAGGAAATTTGCACAAAATTTTTAATAGGTTTTCCTTTCTCCCTCAAGATTTTTACCTTAGTGTGTGCCTATATTTTCACTCTAAGAATTCGACAAACAGCATTTTTCATGGAAGTTTCATGCCTTAGGCTCTGAAATGATCTGAGGCCACATTATTCTCCTTCAGGCTTTGGTTCAAGAACCATTCCCATGATGACGTCTTTGATGTACATTAAATTTATTCTGTTTTTATGTGATTTTCTCATTTCTTTTAACATTGCCACTAGTACTATTTTAATTAGTTGTTTGGGAGTGTTTTTCAGAAACTTTTTCAAAAAACTGTGCTCATTAGAAGTAAGTCACATTATCATTTAAATTTTTTGACCAACTGTATTAGGCAACAGAAGATGTACAATCTTCAGTGCTAACTGTCAATAATTAGCTATGTGAGTCTCGTATACTTAAAAGGGCACTTCAGTTTCTAAGCCACATAGAAATGTGACTAAACATAATATGTGTTTATGAATAACTGAGAAAATATGTGATAGATATGGTTTAAATTTAAAAAATAAGAGTTTTGTGCAATATATTTTAGCACATTCACCATACATCTATTTTTTTTCCAATTCCATTTCATTCCCTACCCATGAAACTTTCTCTCTTGTGTCCTTTAAAATATTTAAACCCAGGAACATCTATTTGAGCTGTCCAAATATTTTTGAATGTATGGCCTTCCAGAACAGCAGGGCTGGCTTAACAGGGACAACACACTTAGAAACTAACAGTTGCAAATACCTCAGCATTATAGCATTTTTTTAAAAAAAATACTTAGACCTTTTATACGATGTCAAAATTCAGTCTAGTTCTCTGTTCATGGTTCTGTGTGACAGTACCCCAGAAAAATCAGTTCTTGTCACAGAAACAATCTTGGTGTCCTTTCTCTAGCTATCAAACCACACTCAAATTATTTTTTTCTTCAAAAATTTTCTTCTTCACCTGATTTGTCTTTGACAACAATAATCTAGCTTCCCATAATGTCATGCAGTGGATTGCTTTACATCAGTTCAACGAACTAAGAATAAAATACTAAGTTCAGACTTTATTGAATAAG
Organism: Myodes glareolus; assembly: GCF_982192425.1. NCBI lineage: Eukaryota > Metazoa > Chordata > Mammalia > Rodentia > Cricetidae > Myodes > Myodes glareolus. Next base: position 38,106,743 of record NC_142052.1, on the reverse strand, counting down.
AAAATTTGGAGTTAGAATTCCATGTAGATGGTTTCAATATTTTGGAGCTTTCGGTATTTCTACCTCACTCCCTCTACACTTATTAACCCTCGCCCAACCGGACATGTCTCGTATCAGTGAATACTTATGTTGAGCCTCCCATCTTCTCAGAGTCCACCCCTTAAAATAATTCTGCTGGTAAGAGAATTTCCTAAAATAGATACTATGCTTCTCTTTCCATTTCTCCCACATTCTGCTTTAACTATCACTTCTTATGAAAGTACTCATATTTCAATCATATTTTTGTAGAGATCTAATGCATATATTTTCACAGTATCTGTCTTAAATCCCCATAAGCTAAGCTTCATGATAAAGGATAGAACTATCCCTTGGCTGTCTTGCACTCAGTCCCATTTTAACATATAGCAATTTTCAGTGATACATGAGAAGACTTACAGTCAAAGAACTAAGAAATTGGAGATTCTAAGTCACTGCTAATTGAGACTAAGCATTATCTTATACACATTTGATGAACTATTATTAACAGAAAATATATGATGTGCTTCAATATGGACAAAGAGAAAATATGGAAACCATTCTCTCCTATACTGAATACCTTCATAACCAATTATCACATATGTTATTTTTTAGAATATATTTATATTTATATTATGACAGGGTTTCATTGTGAAGCTCTGGATGGCCTGGAACTTTCTCTATAGACTGATATAACTAGGGACAGTTGTTCACCTCCCTCTGCCTTCTGAGAGTTGTGATTGCAGGGATGTACAGCCGTATCCAGTTTAGGGATTCATGCACAATATTGCACTTTTCTTTGACTTATACCACATTTTTGTTTCTACTGATTCTATTTTCTAATTTAATTTAATTTGTTTCTTTAGGTACACATTAATTGGTCAGTCCTCTTAATTTTAAGTATATCAATAGATTACAGAAATACTGCTGTTAATTAAAGAATTTGGTTTCCTGTATTATTTCTAAATTATTAAGAACATAAGCACACACCTTTAATCCCAGCACTCGGGAGGCAGATACAGGCGGATCTCTGTGAGTTCGAGGCAAGCCTAGTCTACACGAGCTAGTTCCAGGACAGGCTCCAAAAGCTACACAGAAATGCTGTCTCAAAAAACAAAAACAAACAAACAAACAAAAACCAAAAAAACTTAACATAATTGATATTTACCACATGTAAATTTATAATAATTATACATACTTAAATGTCCATTGTATCAGGAACAGACATAAATTTTGCCATAATACCTCACCATTTTTCATATAAAATCTAGAAACATAAACATAACTAAAAACTATGTATGGTGCTATATGTTACCTAGCTGTACCATACCTTCTTCTTAATAGAAGAATTGCTGCATAGCATGGAAATATAAATTTTGAGGAATAGCTATTAGTCAGAACAGATGTAAAATAAAATACAGCAGTGTGAAAGAGAAAAAGCACTCGAGAAACTCTGGGAGCAGAGTTTGTGAAGAAATGCACGCAATGACCTCCAAATAGTAGGAAGATCTTTGGGAATGGGATGCCCACAGAAGTGAGAGCAAAGTTAACCTACCAGAGGCCTTTTTAAGCATATGATACAGTTTATTAAAATCCAAGATTTCAGTTTTAATCTATAAATGATCTTTTTAAATCTACATTGTTAAAATATTGAAGAAGTGTTTAAGTAACAAATAACATATTGAAAACAAGGTGCTGAAAGAGCTGAACTTGAGGCATATTTAAATGTGCTGAGATTTGATTCTTACAGTACTGAAATGTTGATTTCTGTCAACCTATAGAATCCCTATAAGTTAAATAGTGATTATAATAAGAACAATAAAACTATAATATTTCAACTTATATGTGTCTTAATGTGAAACTTCAAATTATTTTATCAATGAAAATATATGACATTTTTCATAACCCAGCTTCCAAAAGTTGAACTGCTTTTCACTCCAGTATTTAATTTTGTTTTATAACGTATTTAAATAAAAATCTTTTCATCTTATTTCCAATAAATTTGACACGATCGTATTAATCCAAATCATATTGAACCTCACCCTTCTCAATTGCATTTTGTCTTCTCGAATTTTCTTTCTACTGTACATCCAAGTGTTGCATGGCCTGCAATTCCTACTCTGGGGAAGCAGAAGCGAAAGGAACTCGAGGACGAAAGCAGTGTGTCCACACAGAGAAGCCTCCATCAAGGAGGAACAATATTTAATTTCTGATAGTGTCGTTTATAATGGCTTTGCCACAGACTGGTTAGATATTTTAGCTCTACTTCAAAAGTTTGTCTTTGAATAGTTGAAACTACTCTTTAATGGAGAATGACTGTACAAACATCAGTGAGAAGTCTGGGCAACATGCTGCCTGTCCTGGAATTCTTAATCCCAGGAATCTGTCTGTAGTATTTTACATGTTAATAATTACATAATAAACTAACAAGTTGTTTGATGAGAAACAGGGAATAAAAGCAATATCGAATTTATTCAGTAAAGAGGTATCACATAATCAGATTTAGATATGGAAAACAGAAACGGGGGTTTCTTTATTCAGTATAATTTGTCTTTTACATCTTTTTAGCTTTAAGAACATTATTAAGGAAAGGAAATCTCTAAAGTCCTTCATGTTGTTCTCTTGCTTTAGTTCACAATTTCTGAAGATGTTCCGTAGTCAGATTGAAAACTAAAGATTGAAACAGCCTTCCCCCCTTTTATAGGCAGACACTGTGATTTCCCTTCTTCATGGTTCACATATTCAAATAGAAGAATGAGGCACTTTGTCATTATTGGGAAACTTGTTTATGATGAAAATATGTAACATTATGCAGACACTGTTTTAGGTCCATTTGTCAGAAAGGGAAGTAACTAAACGATACACAATGAAGGGAGAGCTGACAGGCACACTATGATGGTGCTTGTGTTCCAATTCATCACTTAGATCTATGTTTTTTAATAAAGTTGGCATTTCGGGCTACTTTTCCTTATTTTATTTTTCATGATTTACAAATGTTGCTTTCCACCTGCAGCCATTAACCAATAACCTGCTTATAGGAAAGTAGGGTATAATTTTAATGGTTAGGTTTGCTTTAGAAAAATTTAAGGTATTTTGAAGAAATACTAATTCAAAGGAAATAAACTTTATGGGAGCCTCAGTTATACAAGTAAGACTTTTAGGTTTTATTGCATATGAGTGGTTCCCTGCTTACATTTCTTCTGTTTCCATTTTGGCAACAAATTAAATCTGAAGTAAATCATGTTGTTCAGTTCCTAAACTCTTCTGTAAAATCTCCCTTAAACATGTTTTTCATGAAAAAAAAATTGAATTTGATAAATTGTGACTATAAGAGTTCACATTCAATAAAGTGTCTCCTAATGACTTCCTGCTCTGCCCAGAGATCAATGCAGAACTCAAGCCAAAGCAAAGAAGCTTCTTCGGGAGTAGACTGCAATTAATAACTGGGAAAATGCAATGATTGAGAGATGTCATTGATGTCATTGGGATGTTCGATCATAAATGGGACATCTCTACCACACCCCATTCATCAAGGCTCATGCATCTATGTAGAAGAAAGACAAAGTTTGTCAGAGCCTTGACTGGTAGATGACTTCAAGGGAGGAGCGTTTTCCAGACACAAAAGGGTAGGTGTGCATCTGAATTTGCATTTATTATGACAGCGTGCACAATACCTTCACATTCTCAGGCCGTAGACTCTCAGCATCCAGGTGGTCATGAAGTCCTTGTTCCACATGAGGAACTATTCACATCTGATTGCTGCTGGGCAAGGGAAAGTCATTTTTCTTCAATGAATGCGTTAATGACATCTGTTATATCCCCCAGGCAAGATCCTAGCCTAATCAGCCAATGCAAACTCTACTCCACAGTCTACAAGAAAGGAGCAGAGAGGGGCTGAGGTGAAGGAAATTGGATTATGAAATACTCAAAGAACAAGTAAAAACGTTGTCGTTTTAAAAGGGGGTCACATTGAGGCCTAACAACAAAAATTCACAATTCCTTACATCTTTCTTGTTTAGTTAAATTTAAGGATCATTCCAGGCAGTGGTGCTCCATGCCCTCAATCCCAATACTCTGGAAGCAGAGGCAGGTGGATATCAGTGAGTTTCAGGTCAGCCTGGTCTAATGAGTGAGTTCAAGCATGGGCTCCAAAGCTACACAAAAAAACTCATCTCAAAAATATATAAAATGAGTAAATAAATAAATATTAGGGGCCAATCGCTATGATCCATAGGAAAAAAAAAAACAAACTTGTCTACCCCTACCATCAAGGGATATGTTGTGGTACTATGAAAAGTCTCTGCGAACTGGTTTTTAAATGATACAATTCCAAAAAGCAATGATGTAAATATGCAGAATTTCCATATGATAAACAACCCAAACAAACTTAATTGGATGGAGAGACATGTAGACGACATGGAGGATATAAAGAGAAAATCTGTTTAATTTACAAGAAGGCTTTGTTTTCTTTTAATTTAAATGTAACATAAATGTCCTATAGTGAACAGATACATAGACATTTCTTCCTTTCTTTTTGTTCAAATGGAATTGCCTTTCTTGATATTTAATTTTGACTTTAATGTCATTTTAACAGAAATTAGAGGACCCATCACCACAAAATGTTGTCTTCCTACCCCTCCTCAAAATTAAAAAAATTAAATATCATAGCATACTATGGAATGAGGGATACTTGTCCATAACTTTAACAAAACAATAAGAGTGAACATATTTCTGAATCAAAATATTTCTTTTCTCACTCTCGTCTCTGTTCTTCCACCATCTCAACTAACGTGTTTCCTCAAGTTCTCCTCCCCGGTTCCCTTCTCCATCCTCTTTGCCTTCTACCTTTCCATCTTCCGAGGAATCCACAAGGATCACCCCAGTTAAGACCCTAAGCAATATAGGGACAGTGCCCAAACTAGCCTTGCCCTATAGTCATATTAATAAATATCTTAAATGTCACCATAGAACCTTCATGCAGCAACTGATGAAAACAGAAGCAGAGACCCACAGCGAAGCACTGAGCTCCCAATCTCCAGTTGAAGAGTGGGAAGAGTGAGAATATGAGCAAACAGGTCAAGACATGATGGGGACACCCACTGAAACAATTTACCTGAGCTAATGGGAGTTCACCAACTCTGGCCAGATAGGGAAGGAACCAGCATAGGACCAAGCTCGACCCTCTGTATGTGGTTTTTATGTTGGGGCAGACTGCATGGCCTCTGGCAGTGACACCAGGATTTGTCCCTACTACTTGTACTGACTTTTGGGAACCTATTTTCTGTGAATGGATACCTTGCTCAGCCTAGGTATAGTAGCCAGGGCCTTGGTCCTTCCTCGGAGCAATTTGTCTTACCTTCTGAGAAGTGGATGGAGGTGGAGTAGGGGGCGGGGTTAGCAGGAGGGACAGGAAGGGGAGGTGGGAGAAAGGAATGGGAGGAGGGGAGAGAGTGGGGACTAGGCTTGGTATGTTAAAAGAAAAAGGTTGTTTGTTTGTTTGTTTTACATAAAATAAAGAGCAAACATATTTCTCAACTGGAACAGGATTCATTATGTAATGATTATGTTTTATGACTCTCAGACAAAGAAGACAGCAAACAACAAGGGAAATATTTCTGGGGTGAAATGATCATTGTACTTCCTGTTTCTTCAGGTAACTTTGGTATTTCTAACATGCAAAGCCTCTGTTTACTAAATTGTAAAAGTTTAAAACAATATGAACACTTCAGTTATAAAGCACATATAATCTACACATTTAATATGTGCGTGGTAGTTGTAGCTTTATTATTGTATTATATGTATAAAATTTGCTAAAAGTAGATTGAAATATTCTTCACTAAATCACTAAAGTGATAGATAACATAATTATCCTATTATAATGATTTCTATAACTTATTCATATGTCAAAGCATAATATTATGTACATTTATTTTGCTAATTATGTCTCAAAAGGGAAAAATGGTAAATAGAAATAAGAAAGATGACTCTACCCAAATTGGTTCCCAGAGTAGAATTTTAAACTTTTATAGATAAATAGAAGAGAAAGCTTTATAAAATTATTACATCATAACTGAATAGTTTCTGCATGTTATCTATAATAAAAAGCATTTGAACCTCATTTTACAAATGTGATTGTTGATAAGTAAATATATTATTTAGAAGTCCAAATATCTTGTTTGGGAAAAAATATTTTTAAGAGATTTGAAGTTATTCTACTAATACATTCATGAAGACATACTAATTTTATAAAAATGTGAATTTGATTTTATAATCCTGTGAGCTTTAGATATAAATTTGTTAAATAAACACTATAAAATATATAGTGATTTACTAACAATTGATATGTAAGACACTTTTACTGTAAGAGAAGTTTATAAATCTATTTTTCTTTTCAATATTTTTCTGCTTTTAGAAATTTATACCTAAGGTGATGGTACAATATTTAATGTTCCCTACAGCTAGTTTCTGTGGATAATATCCAATCAGAGATCAAGAAGACAGGAATAGTTTATATCTATATTAAGCATCTTAAAATAAATACAGTTTTCTTAAATGTGCATTTTGGAGAGATGTACTAAAAACATCACTAAAAGTGTGACACTTGCCTGGTTGTAGTGGTGCACGCCTTTAATCCCAGCACTGGGAAGGCAGAGGTAGGCGGATCTCTGTGAGTTCAAGGCCAGCCTGGTTGGTCTACAAGAGCTAGCTAGTTCCAGAACAGCTCGGACTGGTACACAGAGTAACTCTGTCTCGAAAAACAAAAACAAAATAGCAACAACAACAAAAGCGGTACTTTCTAAAAGTGGTGTAAGTGGTGAAAAAACAGGAGTCTATAATGATGGAAAAGCACACTGTTTCATGGTAACTATGCCAACCAGGTCACCAGGGTACCAGTGACATTTATTCAGATGCGAGGAGGAAAGCAGGTGGGTTTCGACATTGCATCAGTAGATTGGACTTTTAAGACCAATAGCACTTTGTTCCCCCACTCTCTGGGACTGGTCATCGGAGAACACTGGAAAACACCCAAGCAATGTAATGTTGGAAGTCAGCACTGTCCTTCAGGGTCAGTTGTTGCAGAGAGATGATTTTCACTACACAGGGAAAAGTACCTGGGCAAAGAGCAGACAGGAAACAGCTAAAAGAGAAAAGTCCCAGGAAACGACACGGAAAATTTGCTTGGTGAAAAGTAAGAAAGGAGGTGGGGAATATTATTTTCAGGAGCGTGACTTTTGCTTACACTTCATTTATTTAACTCTGTGAAGCTGTGTTACTGCGCCTGTCTAAAACACCTGCTGATCCTAATAAAGAAAGGAATGGCCAGTAGTGAGGCCGAGCAAGGACTGGTAGGGCTTGCAGGCAGAGAGTGTAAATGGGGGAAGACATGAGGACGAAAAGACATGAGGAGCAACAGAAGAAGGTGAGGAGAACATCAGAAGCCAGCCTCCAGCCTCCAGCCACCCAACCAACAACGGAGTAAGAAGGAAAGTAAGATATACAGAAATAAGAAAGATAACAACTCATAGGCAAAGGTAGTTGAAATAATTAGTTAAGAAAGGCTGACAAGAAACAAGCCAAGATAAGGTAGAGAATTTATAACTAGGAATAAGCCTCTGTGTGTGATTTATTTGGGAACTGGGTGGTGGGCCCCTCAATAACCCAAAAGATCACACAAAAATATAATTTAGAGTTGTTAAGTAAAGGACACAGACATAGGTAACATTTAATAGGACAAAATAGGAATGCATAAAAGAGTAAAGAAATAAATGCTTGACACGTAAAAAGTAAAGAGAAATGAGAAAAGGTGGAAGTTAGTAAACAGTGAACACTGCAGGAGAAGTAAGAGTAGGTGGCAATCATGAGTTCACTAGTGAGCTCCTGCTTGTCAGTCATTTCCAAGCCAAGTGGCTATGCATTCTAAAATAATTCAACATGTCAGTATTTTGGCTTCTGAACTTGAGATACTATTTACTTTCATTTTAAGAAAGGCACTTGCTTATAACTTATAGATAAATATTTTATACGTCATGTATAATAGATCATTATAAATATATAATTATGTTCTTCACTACATATATTATGTTAATATGTTATATTATCCATGTTCCAGAGATTAGAAAGATATGGCCTTGAAAAATATCACTAAATATCACATAATCATTGAGTTTGAGGCCAAACTAACTGCAATGATAATTTTATATTTCAAAATATATTTTATTATTCATGAGAATTTTCACACAATAAATTTTGATCATCTTCATTCTTCTCCCCTAACTCTTTCCAAATCCTTCCCCAATTCCCTGCCTACCCAGGATTTTGTTTTCTGGCTAGGGAGGAAAGAGCTTGAATCTGGATAACATTAGGGAAAGAATGGATGGTGAACATGAACAAGAAATGAAATTCTCAGAGTCCAAAAATCATATTATTAAATAAGAAAGGAGGAAAATAAAACCACAGACATTTGTAATACATAGAACATACTAAAATTTTAGATTCCATTTGAAAACCTGGGAATAGTTATATATTTATAATGACCTTGTCAGTGTGGCATTTTACAGAGTTAACCACTTTTCACAGAGGTTAATATCACTGTCCCTCTATATGATATATATTTGAAACTTCTAAGTATTACATGGCAAAAAAAATCAGACAAAGACAAGAAGCTATTTTTCTTAGGAAGTAAGTGCAAAGCTTAAAGTCAGACAGTGTTATTTATTTCTTCCCATAGCGTAATGTGGAAAAATAGAGATAACTTGACAGATATGGCCTCTCCTTTCACTATATGTTTTCCAAGAATCAAATTCAGGTAATTGGGATTGATAGCAAACAACTTTACCTGCTGAGACATCTTGACATTTCAATATTACATATTCCTATGGCTTGTGTTGGAAAAAGTATCTTTCAAAGGGACATTTCATGTTATTTCGGCAATGCATTATTAATACCTTTCATTGGCAACGATCTAAAAAATTTTATGGTTGACAAAATGAACTATGAAGTAAATTTCGTTGACAAAAGCAAAACTAGGATTGTTTTCATCATCCCCATTTTTAAGATTTTAATCAAGAAAGAGAGTTTTGTTTCTAATTTGCATATTCTGTACATTTATATACTCTATTTGCATAATTTCTATCTGTTTTCACTCTCCAACTCTTCCTATGTTCACTCAACCACTCATCCTCAAAATTTGTGACCTCTTTTATATTCATTGTGTATTTGTATGTTTATTAAATAGATTCATGTGCACATATATATCTATTTATATATATGAGTATGTTCATATATAGTCATATTTAGATATATTTAGATTAAATACCCTACTAATCCAAGTAATGTCACTTTTATTTGCAGTGTGAAGGGTAACTTCTCAGGACTGGAGGTTCATTAATGGGGAAAATCAAAGAGTATAAAGAAACAAAGGACCGGTTCTCCTACATTCGGCAGCTGTTGAGTGCCAGTAATTCAATTCTTCATCTAAGGGTGTTGGGGTCTTGTGAAATTTTCCTTCATTCCTGTTCACATGTTGACTTACTACTCTTTTTCTTTACAGACTACAGATTTCATGAAAAAAGTCTTATTACTGTCAGGTAACAGAAAGAGTATCTCTGGCCAGTCTAGAAAACACTGTCATGTAACTCTCATCCTGGGCTCAGACTATTGGAAATGTTCTGGCCCCTCTTCTGCGACATTCCAGAGTCTTAGACATAGGAGTCATGTTATAGGTGTTCCAGTTGTGCCTGGGACACCCATAGTTTTGGCAAGATGTGAATCTCTATATTAGTCTTGGGCAGCTGCAATGAGAATTATCTTGAAATGAGAGATCGGCACCCTTTTGTGGGTATAAAAATAAGTACTAAGAAGACAGACAGATTTATGTTAAGGTGTTTGATCATTTGTACTTGAGTTTAGTTTGTGGATACACACAAACACACACACACACATGCACACACACACACACACACACACACACACACACACATCCATGTTGGCATTCAGTTATGCCAACAGCATTTGTTGAAGAAGTGTATTTGTTTTTTCAAGTGTATAATTAGTTAGCTTCTATATAAAAAAAATCAGGTATTCATAGGTGTGTGGATTAACATCAGGATCTTCAATTCAATTCTATTGGTCTACCTGTCTGTTTTTGTATCAGTGCTAAGCTGTCTGTTGAGGAAGCTGCCTCAATGTATTAAAGGCTATCTTCCACTTTCTCTTCTATTCTATCAGGTTCAGTGCATAAAGATTTACTTTAGGTCTTAGGTTCATTTGGGCTTTGGTTTTTGTACACAATGAAAGATATGGATAAATTAGTATTTCTCTACATGCTGACTTACAGTTAAACTATCATCATTTATTGAAGATGTTTTCTTTTTACAGTGTGTATTTCTATCTTCTTTACCAAAAATATACTGTACGTATGTATGTGGATTCAAGTCTGGACTTTCAATTTGATTTCATTAATTAAACTGTCTGTTTTTATATGAATAAAGCATGACTTTTATTACTATGGCTCTACAGGACAGCTTGAAATTGGGAATGGGGAGTCCTATAACATCTATTTTATTTGACTAGGAAGATTTTAGCTATCCTGAGATATTGGGTTTTTCTTACAAGGTTGAGAATTGTCCTTTCAAGGTCTGTGAAAAATTGCGCTGGAGTTTTGATAGGGATTGCTTTATATTTGTAGATTTCTTTTGGTAGGATGGCTATTCTTACTAGGTTAATCCTACTGATAGACAAGAATGGGAGACTTTTTCCATCTTCTGCTATCTTCTTTAATCTCTGTTTTCAAAAGCATGAAGTTTTCAATCATACAAATCTTTCACTTGCTTGGTAAGAGTTACCCCAACATATTTTATATTTGAGATTATAGTGGGGAGATAGTTTTCACTTATAACTGAAATCAAGGTAACAGCTTTTTATAGGAATAACAGGGAAGCTAGACAGAATAGTTCATAGCAGATTTGACAGCATGTACAAATTGTATAAACTCAAGCTACCCTTGAAAAAGACAAGGGAGGTGGATTAGAAATTTCAATTCTAACTGAGGAAATATTGGTGCTTATGGCTGTTGGGAGAGGGAAGGCTAGTATTTTTTAGAGGATAACTCTTGTTAAATAGACCTGCTTCGGTTTAAGGTCACATATCAAAGACTATATGGGCAATATTTGCTGAATTTCATGGGTTTAAAAAAGAGAATATATCTTGCCTATCTTTCTAATTTTCTCCTCCTCTCAGATTTCCCTTTCACAGTATCTCTTTATTATTTTCAGTTTTACTGTCTTCTAATTTTTTCTTTTGAAAGCACACAGGATATTTTAAATATGCAGCTTCTATATAATTGAAAGTCTAAATTGTACTGTATTCCTAACTTATCCAAAGATGATTTCAAGATTATTACATTTATTTTATTTCTCAGTAGATTATTGCTCTCAAAAGTTATGCTAATTGTCATTAAATGTCTCCTATATTCTTTTGAAGATATTGCTTTATTCTTCTCACATCCCAACAGCAATTACCCCCCTCTCACCTTCTCACAGTTTCTCCATACCACTACCCTGCTTCCCTCAGAAAAGAGAAGGCCTATCATGGAGATCAACAAAATTTGCCCTAATATGCTACTATAACACCAGACACATATATTAAAAACAAGACTAAATGAGGCAACCCAGTAGGAAGAAAAAGTTTCCATAATAGGCAAAAGAATCAGTGTCTGCTCCTGATCCCACTGTTAGGAATCTAAAAAGAACACCAAGTATATATCTTTTGATTCTATGGTCCAAGTTCTCGTGGTGTCCCTGAACCCTCCTCCCTGAGCTCTGCCTGATGTTTGGCTATGGGACTCTGCATTTTCTCTCATCAATTGCTGGATAAAATCTCTCTAATTTCTTTGAGGGAATTCTGCTATGCTCTGATCCCAGAATACTCTTCATGCAGGGAAAACTGTTGGTCAAAGATTTTGTAACTAGGTTGGTGTCCCAATCCTTCCCCTTGAGTCATTATTTGGTTCTAGAAGATGTCCAGTTCAGGCTCTGGACTCCATTACTAGGATTAGCTAGGATTACCTTTGTTGATTCCATGAATTTTCCCATGCACTAGGTTTCCACATCTTCCTGAAATGTTCCAGTCATTTCTTCCAGTATTTGCTCCACCCAAACTTGATCCCTTCTTTCCATCCTCACTCTTGCATCCCCCCCCCAAGCCCACCTTGTTACTTAGACTCTCTGGGTCTGTGAATTTTATAATTAATATATTTTCTTTAAATCTAATGTACTCTTATAATTGAGTACAAACCTTGTTTGTCTTTTTGTGTCTGATGTCTCATTCTGGAAGATATTTTCAAGTTCTCTTTATTTACCTGGAAATTTTATGGTGCCATTATTTTTAATAGCTGAGAAATACTCCAGTATGTAAATGTACCACATTTAATTTTTATATTCTTTGGTGGAGGAACGAACACATAGGTTTTCTTTGGCTTCTCTCTACAATGAATAAACTGGCTATGATTTTTGTTGAGCAAGTGTCCTTGTAATAGGATGGAATGTGCTTTGGGTGTTTGCCAGAAGTGGTGTATCTGAGTCTTGAAGTAGATTGATTCCCAATTTTCTGAAAAACCACCATATTGATTTCCAAAGTAGCTTAACAAATTTACACTCTCACCAGCAGTCAAAAAGTGTTCCGTTGCTCCATATACTCACTAGCACAAGCTGTCAATTGTGGTTTTGATCTTAGACATTCTAACAGCTGTTTAACTGTTAGACATTCTACAGCTAGAATGTCTAACAGACATTCAAGAGTTGTTTGGATTGCATTTCCATGAAGACTAAGGATGTTGAACATTTCTTTAAATGTTCCTCAGTCATTTGGCTTTCCTCTGTTAAGAATTCTGTTTAGACTAGATCCCATTTTTAATTGGATTATTTAGTTTTGATGTCTAGATTCTGGACTCCATTCTATTTGTTGGATATTAGCACTCTATCTGACATGGAGTTGGTGAAAATCTTTTTCCATGCCATTGGCTGCAGTTTTGTCTTATTGATGGTGTTCTTTGCCTTACAGAAAATTTTAAGTTTCATAATAGTCCCATTTATTAACTGTTGATTTAGTCTCTGTGCTACTGGTGTTATATTCAGTTTGCTATCTCCTGAGGCAATGTATTCAAGGCTATTCCTCACTTTCTCTTTTATCAGATTCAGTGTATCTACTTTTATGTTGAGGTCTTTGATCCACTTGTACTTAACTCTTTTGCAGAGTGATGGATATACCAACACCATTAATAGAAGATGCCTTTTCTATTTTATATTTGTGTTTTTTTTTATAAAAAATCAGTTGTCATAGCTGACTGGGTTTACATCTGGGTGTTTGATTAAGTTCCATAATCCATCTGGATCAAGGAGATCAAAGAGTTCAAGGAGATCAATATTATTCAGTTATTATTGTTACAGTTCTGTAGTACAGCTTGAATTAGTTTAAGTTAAAAATGGTGATACCTCTAGAAGTTCTTTTGTTGTATAGGATTGCTTTAGCTATCCTGGCCTTTTTCCATATGAAATTTAGACCATTGTTCATTCACATTTTGTAAAGAATTTTGTTGGAATATTGATGGGGATTGTATTAAATCTGTAGATTGTTTTTAATAAGATGACCATTTTTACTATTTTAACCTACTGATTTATGGTCATGGGAGATCTTTCAATACTCTGATATCTTCCTCAAAGATTCTTCAATTTCTTTCTTCAAAGACTTGAAGATTTTATCATACTGATCTTTTACTTGTTTGGTCAGATTTTGCCCAAGAGATTTTATTTTACTTGCGGCTATTAACATGTGAAGGGTGTTGTTTACTTGATTTCGTCAGCCCATTTGTCATTCATAGATAGGGGAGCTACTGATGATTTTTAATTAGTCTTGTATTCAATCACTTCACTAAATGTGTTTATCAGTTGAAGGAATTCCCTGGTATTGTATTGTATTGTATTGTATTGTATTGTGCGTGTGTGTTATTTGCAAATAAAAATACTTTGAATTCTTCCTAGTTTGTTTCTCCTTGATCTCTTTCAGCTGTCTTATTGCTTGAACTAGAACTTCAAGAAGAAGAGACAGCCTTTCCTTGTTCCTGATTTTATTGGAAGTATTTGAACTTCTCTCCATTTAATTTGTTGCTGCTGTAGATTTCCTTTATTATATTTATGTATGTCCCCTGTATCTCTGACCTATCAAACACTTTTCTCATTAAGGGGCATTTGATTTGTGAAAGGATGTTTTTCAGCATGTAATTTGAAGACCATGTGTTTTTTTTTCTTTTGGTTTGTTTATATGGTGGGTTACATGGACAGATTTTCTTAGCCTGATCCCTCCCTGCATCTCTGGAATGGACCATACTTGATCATGGTGGATGATATTTTTGATATGTTCATTGGTTCAGTTTGTGAATATTTTTTTAAAAATATTTTGCAGCAACACTCATGAAGGAAATTGACCTGTAGCTTTCTTTCTTTGTTGAATTATTTTGGGTTTGGGGTATCAGGGTGACTGTAGCCTTATAAAATGAAATTGGTAATGTTCTTTCATCTTCCATTTTGTGGAATAATTTGAGGAGTATTAGTATTAGGCCTTTTTTGAAAGCCTGGTAGAATTTTGTGCTAAAACCATATAGCCCTGTGCCTTTTTTAATTGGGAGATTTTAATGAGCACTTCTATTTCCTTAGGGATTATAAGTCCATCTGAACTGTTTTCCTCATCTTTATTTAACTTTGGTATGTGATATCTATTTAAAAAATTGTTCTCTTTTAGATTTTCTAATTTTATAGCATACAGGTTTTTGAAGTTTCTCCTAATGATTTTTTTGAATTCTTATATGTCTGTTATGTCTCTCTTTTCATTTCTGGTTTTGTTAATTTTGATAATCTGTCTTTTAGTTAGTTTGAATATGAGTCTCTCTCTCTCTCACTCTCTCTCTCTCTATATATATATGTATATATATATATATAGTTGAACTTCTAAAAGAATTATCTTTGTTTCATTGATTCTTTCTATTGTTTTCTTTGTTTCTATTTTATTGATTTCAACCCTCAGTTTGATTATTTCTTGCAGTCCATTCCTCTGAAGTATGATTATTTCTTCTTGTTCTAGGGATTTCAAATATTCTGTTAATTTTCTAGTATGAGATATTTCCAGTTTTTCTTTTTCTTGTAGCTATTTGTTGATATGCACTTGTCTTTTAAAGTATCTTTCCTTGTGTTTGATAAGTATTAGTATGCTGTGTACTCATTTTCCTTGCATTCCAAAGGGTCTTTTAATTCTTTTCTTATTTCTGTTTGACCCAGTTTTTCATTCAGTAGAAAAGTTTTTTTGTTTCCATAAGTTTTAAGCCTTTTGTTCTTTCTAGTGCTGTTGATCTCTATCTTTATCCCATGGTATTCTCATAGGATGCTGTGGTGGATTGAAAAGAAATGGCCCTGAATGGGAATGGCAATACTAGGAAGTATGGCCTTGTTGGAGTAGGTGTGTCCTTATTGTAGTAAGTGTGTCATTGTTAAGTTGGACTTTGAGGTCTCATATATACTCAGGATACATCCATTGTTGCAGACCACATCCTGTTGCCCGCAACATGTATTCCTCTCAGCCACTTCTTCAGTACCATGTCTGCCTGCATGCCAATATGTCCCCTCCAGAACTACCATGGTCATGGTGTATTTTCACAGCAATATACTCTTTAATTAAGACATATGAAGAGGGTTATTTTGATTTTCTTATATCTTTTTAGACTTGCTGTGTGACCCATAATATGGATAATATTGCAGAAATTTCCATGACATGCATAGAGGAAGGTATATTCTTTTATTATTGGGTGAAATGTTCTGTAAATATCTATTAGGTTCATTTGGTTTGTAATATGTGCTACCCCCAGGAACTCTATGCTCAATTATTTTCTGGAAGAACTGTCCATTGGTAAGAGTAGGGTATTGGTGTCCCCAGTTACCACTGTGTAAGGATCAGTATGTGACTCAAGTTATAGTAGTTTCTTTTATACACTTCCGTGCTACTCTATTAGGGGTATTGATGTTAAGAACTGGAATGTCGTCTTGGTAGATATTTTATAAGGGATGTGTATTGTGTCTTTTCCTATCTCACTTAAGTAGTTTGGTTGGAAGTCTATTTTAGTAGACCCTGACATAGCTATACCACCTTACTTCATGAGAGAAGGAAGTTGGGTCATTGATTAGTCATCACAGTGGTATCAGTGAATATCTCTCAGATGCTTAAGTTAAAGAAATTATATAAGATTTAGGAGGTGGATTTAGGTGACATCAAGAAATTTCAGTTGTTTCATTTAGGGGCGACAGTTGTTCCCCATCTTACTAAAACACTTTTTATAGGTAGAGAATATTTTGTGTTGTATTAGAACCACATGAAAGCAATGTTTTGTTTTTGGACTTAGACATATTGTCTAAGGTATAAGTTTTGGATTATGCATCTAGAAAGTAAACTTCCCGTTGGCAATGTATTTGTTGTTTAGAGAAGTCAAATAAGGTACCTATGTCATATCTGGTATCTGACAAATCGTGCTAAGAGGTATCAAGACTGGCCAGATAACTGTGGTGGAGACCATCTGAGACAAAGTCTTGTGTTAATAGTAGCTGTTTGCAGAAAATCCTTCAGTTACAGCAGCATGAAAGGTGGAGACTACTAGGGCAGTCTCAGGACAAAGGAAAGTCTATGTCAGAACCCTTACAGTTGATGTATCAGTACCACAGTGCACATGGGGAGCTAAGGGCAGCCTGACAGTTTACTTAGGGATTATGCCTTGAATAATATATTAGATAATATCTAGTTATTGAAATGAAACATTGCTTGTGACAATAACAGTATGTGATTGCTTCTTACCTAAGGAATAACAGCACAGTACACTAGTGAATCTTTGAGGAAAGTAATTAAATGTGCCCTTTGATGATTGTGTACTTTAAACTGCCTTTTCTTGAGCATAGTTTGTGTAAAATGTCCTTTGCTGTATTGAAAATATCTTTATGATGAAGAATTCTATTCACCTGAAATGATGAGCCACTTTGTTAAGTATAAGCCATGAATTGCACAGTCGATAAAATAAATAACACCACACTGCTTCCAATTAGATGTACTGTACTCTGAATAGAGTTTGTACCTATGTATGCATGTTCAATGCTAAGAAGTTACAAGATTCTATTTGACTATATTTGGAAAACAATAATAAAGTGAGCATAAGACTTTTAATTAAAGAAAAATCTTTTATTTCTCTTAGTGGTTAAACAGTACATTCTTCTTTTGGGAGGGTTTTTATTTCTTTCAAAGCAAAAAAACCAAACTTTAATATTCCTTTAATAACATAGAAGCAGACCCTAGCTTTTTCTCCCTTGTAGTGGTTGACCTTTGGAAATATGGTAGTGTGAACATTTACATTAGCTAACTAATTGTTCCTTCTGAAATATTATAGTAAGGATGCTAAAAAAGACATTTTAGCTCATTGATAACCAAGCTAGAATTGATATAACCACAGAGAGTAGGTGTAGATTAAGGGGCTAGGTGGGAGAGATAAATCCCACCTATAACAATGAAAATATAATAGATAGTTATGGATAGATGAATGGTATCCATAAGATGGGATCTGGGTGGGACTTGAATGGTAAGATCAAACAGTGAGGGCAAGGGAAGAGGGAAAATATGGGGCTATATAGAGGGATAGCTAAAACTAAGGGTCATTTGAGGAGTCATATGGAAGCAATACTGATAAATTCCCAAAATATATGCATACATGAAGGTGATCTAAATGGAATCAGCAAATGAGTGAAACAGAGCCTCAACTGGACTACCATCACCAAAATACGTCTTCCAGTTCTAGGAATGGGTTACATATAATAGGGTGGTTGGCCAAAGGGGTCCCATTGGGACCCTCAAACAAGCCAAGATTTTTACAAGGCTATTGACTACCCCAAACTGACAGTAAGGCTCAAACTGTTGAAGACAACAACTATTCAACTCATTGGATACAGAAATACTAACCTGGTGCCTTCACTCCTTTTTTTTTTTTGAGAGGAAAACAAAGACCATCTATTTTATTTTAGTTTGGAAATCATCAAGCAGAGAACTTATATGTTTGGAAATTTTTCTGAAAAAAAAATTATATGCACATATGAATAATATATATATATTATATATAGTGTTTGGGTATTATATAATATACATTATATATAATATATCTATACACAGTGTTTGTGGGTAAATGGTGTAGTTACTTTTAAAATAGTTTCTTTTTTAAAAAAATTTACTTTTTTTTTATTTTTAAAAATTTCCACTTCCTCCCCTCCTCCCAATACCCTCCCATTCCCCCCACTACCCTCCCATTCCCCCCACTACCTCTCCTCCTCCCTCTCCAGTCCTAAGAGCAGTCAGGGTTTCCTGCCCTGTGGGAAGTTCAAGTTCCTCCCCTCTCCTCCAGGTCTAGTAAGATCAGCATCCAAACAGACTAGTATCCCAAAAAGCCAGTTCATGCAGACGAAACAAGACCCAGTGCCATTCTCAATGGCTTCTCAGTCAGCCCCCATGTCAGCCACATTCAGAGAATCCGGTTTGATCACATGCTCGTTCAGTCCCAGTCCAACTGGCCTTGGTGAGCTCTCATTAGGTCAGTCACCTCGTATCAGTGGGTGAACGCCTCCCTCGTGGTCCTGACTTCCTTTTTCATGTTCTCCCTCCTTCAGCTCCTCATTTGGACCTTGGGGGCTCAGTCCGGTGCTCCAGTGTGGGTCTCTGTCTCTATCTCCATCCATTGTCGGATGAAGGTTCCCTCTGATCCTGCCTTCCTTGCTCACGTTCTCCCTCCATCTGCGTCTCATTTGGACCTAGGGAGTTTTCAAACCATCAAAAGATACATGTTAACACCAAACATGCTATAAGTCTTTTGATCTACAATGATGACCTTTGTCTGTGATACACTGGGGCAATACTGACACAAACCTTGTAGGAGTAACGAGCCACTATTTGACCAGAATTAAGTCCCACTCTATGAAATGGAACACATTCCCTATAATTACTGAGTGGCCAAGAACCAGACACTAGATAATCAAGGAATGTAGAAGATAAAGGTATAAAGATATAAAAAAGACTCCTATATGACATACCATTCTACTAAAAAATCAATGTATTGCTCAGCCATCTTTGGAGAAGATTCTTTTTGAAAAGATGGGAACAAATACAGAAACTAACAGTCAAGCAATGTTCAGAGTGAGAGATTTTGGTTTTTAGAGACAGGGTTTCTCTGTGCATGTTTGGAGCCTGTCCTGGAACTCTTTCTGTAAACCAGGCTGGGCTCGAACTCACAGAGATCCGCCTGTCTCTGCTTCCCAAGTGCTGAGGTTAAAGGTGACTGCCATCATTGCCTGACTGTTAAAGCTTGATTTATAGTTGGTGGAAGTGTTTGGAAAATGTGTGGAGATGTGGTCTTTTTGGAGGAAGTGTGTAACGGGGGAAGGGAAGACATATTAGCTTTCTATACCTTCCAAGTTAGCATGCTCTCTCACTTTCTCTCTCTCCCCCTTTCTCTCTCTCTCCCTTTCTCTCTCTCCCCCTTTCTCTCTCTCCCCCTTTCTCTCTCTCTCTCTCTCTCTCTCTCTCTCTCTCTCTCTCTCTCTCTCTCTCTCTCAACACTTGTCTAAACATGTAAGCACAACTATGGATTTTACCTATTGCATGATCCCCACTGATAGTCATAGACTCTCCCCCTGAAAATATAAGCATGGTCCCAACGGAATCTTCCTATTATAAGTTGCCTGGTCATGATATCTTTTCAGAGCAATAGAAAATTACTGAGTGCTCTTCAAGTATACATTTTAAAAGCTCATTATGCATCTATACATTAGAAATTAACAGCACATAAAGTATATTTAGAAAATATTTTCTTTGAGCTAAAATATGCTTATTGCCTCTCTATTTAAAATGATCAGGAAATAGAAAGAAACTAGATATCAATCAATTGAAATGGACAACGAAAAAGCAGTATATATACAAAATAGCCTATTATCCAGCTGCTAAGAAAAATGAAAATATGAAATTCACAGCTAAATGAATGCAGCAGGATATACTTATTCTGAGTGAAGTAACCCATAACTAGAAACATAAATGCTTTCTTGTTTCTTTCATTTGTGGAATTAACTTTGAATCTTCAGAGAGCTATGATTAATTTTGATTTCTCACAGAGTTTGGGAAAGTCATTCCTTCTGTTGTGGTAGTGTTATTCCACAGAAGCGAGCAATCATTTTCTCATTGATTTTAAGACTTGATACAAAGATGAGAAAAAGTTGGGGAGGTATGTAAAAGAGTGGAGGATCTGTCGAGAGTTTGGGGATGGGTATTATTCAATATTTTGTATGAAATTCTGGAAGAACTAATAAAATACAAATGATGAATAATTAACTACATAGAAATAAATTTAAACACGAAATAGAAGACATTGAGCATTACAAAAAGTTACTTAAAGGGAAAAAAAGTAAAAGACATCCCATGTTCATGGACTGAGACTATTTATATTCAGAGGGTTGTGATATGCAAATAAATCTATAGGTGTAACAGCTCAGTGTGCTTGAACTCTGATATTTACCTACTAAAATACTTGGATTGCTATCTCTGATTGACATTCATTTTCCTGAAGTAATATCTTTCCTATATGTAACTTCAATATTTTTCTTTTTGACTCATTTTATGTTTTATTGTCCAGCAACTTTTTTTTAATCTAAGGAAACACACACAGAGACACACATGGGCAGACAGATGGACAGGAGCCAGTTTGCATAATCAGAAAGGCTTTAGAACCAGAAACTAATAAAGCCCTTGCATTCCAGCAGGCCTATATTTACGACAGTTGTCACCAAGAAACTAGAATATTGTCTTCTTTGATGTAATAAGATCTATGTCACATGCTATACCTCCTACTTTAAAGCAAGTGATTTTCAGCCTTATAACACATTTTTCAAGTTTTCTTCTTGGAAATAAACAGAATCTTGCAACATGAAAAATTTATTGATTTTGTTTAATTATTCAGGAGTAAGTCATTGTTACTAGGAAACATGCTTGGAATGCAGTAAATACATGTATACATGAAATGATGTCTGGCTGGACCAAGTTGTGTCAGAGGTTGGCTTTCCTTTATTGACTTTCTTTCAGACCACCGCATTGCTGAGACATTTGTAAGTCTCTTCCACAGTGCTTCCTTGTGTCTTTTCATACAGCATTCTTTCTTTGCCTTATTTTCCCTCCTCCTATATTCAGAAATATTCTTAGGGAAGCCTTGATTCATGGGAGGAATCTTACAGTTTTGGGATAGAAGTCCATTCTCCCTTTCTCAATCTTTTTAGCATCATAAATAAAAATTTTAAAGACCTTTCACATTGGCATGGTGCTAAATTGATAGAGCGTTATGTGTATTCCAATCTTCTTTTCAAAATGAATTAACGTATTTTAGGAACACTTGCTTTGTTCTAGAAAACAATAGTCTGTAAATTAGTAGATTTGGTAGGGTTTTCTGGCTTTGACTTTGGGGATTCATTTTCATAAATTCAATAATATTTAAAAAATGAGATAAGCTTGATCTAAAATTTATATTGATAATCACACCTTAATCAAATATCAGTTTTAAGTAGAAGTGTAATTAATTGACAAGTTAGCTGCAATGCAAATTTTATTAGGTATAAAATTTTTGTTATGGTTCTTTTATGTATGCATGCAAAACATAATAAATGAACTCTTATAGAATATCAGTAAGATTTACTAGCTTCTAGTATTTTGCTGTATTGGATCCATCTGCTCATTCTTGTAACAGAAGTATTTTAAGGAACAACAGTTATAAAGCTTACCAAGTATGTAGAGAATGATTCATTCTTTATCATATAGCCACTATGTCCTTTTCAGTCCTTGTAAAATAATCAATTCTCTAACGATCTAAAATCTAATTTCAGTTGCATATTGTTACCAAGTAAATAACTTTTATAATATTTTTAAGAATTAGCCTCCATCCAAAATGATGTTGTACCATTGACTATACTTTATCATGAGCCACTTTTATACAAAATATGGCACCAAAACAAAGAAACGCACAGAACTGCATATATATTTCTTGTTTATGTTTGTTTGTTTTTCTCCATGGTATTATACTGTAGAATACATTCTAGAATAGTATATCTTCATGGTTTTGGTCTTCTCATGCTTTTTGCTCATTTGCCATCTGAATTGCTCTAAATGAAAAGTTAGATATGAGTGACAGAATAAGGTTTTTCTGAATATTTTTTGAAGAATCCCTTCAGTGGTCATCCTGTTGGCCAAGAGCAGAAGATGCACAAAGTGTGAGTAGTCACTAAAATGGTTAAAATAGATCCCAATCATAGTGAATGTGAAATGTGAAATGATGCTTTGATGTAACAGGAAAGCATATCGTGTCGCCAACTTTTCAGCTAATGGCTTTAGCATCAGTTACAGCAATTGTCTCCATTAGTGATCATTGGTTTTCAAAAGTTATTATCATTCTTCTTGTCAATGTCCTGTTGTAAAGCTCATTCTCCAACTAAGATTATAAACTTCTTTCTTTTAAAAATGCTCAATGTTTAAGTCCTTCCTCCAATCATAAAATATTACAGTGAATACTCTGTTATAGTTATATAAATAGGAGGTTAAAGGTTTTGACTACTTTTGTTCAGCAATTACTAGTTGGACAATCACTATGGATTGGTAGATATTACTTTTTAATATTTTTCTCTGTGTTTACACTATAAGCAGCCTCTATAGGCCCAGATTTCCTTAGCGGCGGAGTGAAGAGTGCACAATAGATAGTCTATAAAACTATGGATCATTTGATACTTGGATCTAGAAAAATTAGTTTAGACAGCAT